>NC_034202.2:19313590-19490613 GCF_002021735.2 Oncorhynchus kisutch
TTTGTTGATTCTGTGGAAATATGCAATGCAGTAAATGCTGAATGGATTGTGCCATTGACTGAATGAAACTATAATACCATTCAAGCTTGATACTGGAGGTAAACCTGTTATCGCTGGATGACTACAAAACACTGAAGGTGAAGAGCAAAATACACCCGGTGAAAATTAAGGTTACTGGTTATACTGGGGAGAACGTACCAGTCAAAGGTAGCTGCAAAGTAACTTTACACCACAAAGGAAAACAGTTTTGTGGAAAAGAGTGTACAGCCTATTCTAGGAATCAATGCATGTGAAAAGCTCAATTTGTTGAAAAGAGTGTGTGTATTGACATCACAGACTGAAAATGACCAAGAATCACTACTGGCTGAGTATGAGGATGTGTTTGAGGGTCTTGGATGCTTACCAGGAGAACACAAAATATGTACTGATGACAAAATTACTCCAGTTGTGCATGCATACAGAAAAGTTCCATTTGCACTGAGGAAAAAGCTCAAAGAGGAACTTGGACGTATGGAAAATATGGATGTCATCACAAAAATTGATGAACCTACAGACTGGGTAAGCGCACTGGTTTTGTGGTGAAAAAGAACGGCGATCTCAGGATATGTCTAGACCCGAGAGATATCAACAAAGCAATCAAGAGTAGGGATTTCAAGTTGCCAACCAGAGAAGAGATAATGTTGCAGTTTGCTGGAGCAAAGTGGTTCAGTAAGATTGATGCCTCCTCAGGTCTCCAAAGTAGTTAAACCTATGCCCCAGTTTGTCATTATATAAGGAACCAACATAACACCCAGGGTCCCTGCTCATCTGCGTGAACGTGCCTTAGGCATGCTGCAAGGAGGCATGAGGACTGTAGATGTGGCCAGGGTAATACATTGCAATGTCCGTACTGTGAGACGCCTAAGACAGAGCTACAGGGAGACAGGACGGACAGCTGATCGTTCTCGCATGGCAATCCATGTGTAACAACACATGCACAAGATCGGTACATCCGAACATCACACCTGCGGGACAGGTACAGGATGGCAACAACAACTGCCCGAATTACACCAGGAACGCACAATCCCTCATCAGTGCTCAGACTGTCCGCAATAGTCTGAGAGAGGCTGGACTGAGGACTTGAAGGCCTGTTGTAAGGCAGTTCCTCACCAGACATCACCGGGAACAAAGTCACCTATGGGCACAAACCCACCATCGCTGGACGAGACAGGACTGGCAAAATGTGCTCTTCACTGACGAGTCGTGGTTTTGTCTCACATGGGGTAATGGTCGGATTCACATTTATCGTCGAAGGAATGAGCGTTACACCGAGGCCTGTACTCTGGAGCGGGATCGAATTGGAGGTTGAGGGTCCGTCATGGTCTGGGGAGGTGTGTCACAGCATCATCGGACTGAGCTTGTTGTCATTGCAGGCAATCTCAACACTGTGCGTTACAGGGAAGACATCCTCCTCCCTCATGTGGTACCCTTCCTGCAGGCTCATCCTGACACGACCCTCCAGCAAGACGATGCCACCAGCCATACTGCTCGTTCTGTGCATGATTTCCTGCAAGACAGGAATGTCAGTGTTCTGCCATGGCCATCGAAAAGCCCAGATCTCAATCTCATTGAGCACGTCTGGGACCTGTTGGATCGGAGGGTAAGAGCTAGGGCCATTCCCCCCAGAAATGTCCGGGAACTTGCGACGGTGCCTTGATGGAAGAGTGGGGTAACATCTCACAGCAAGAACTGGCAAATCTGGTGCAGTCCATGAGGAGGACATGCACTGCAGTATTTAATGCAGCTGGTGGCCACACCAGATACTGACTGTTACTTTTGATTTTCACCCCCCCTTTGACACATTATTCCATTTCTGTTAGTCACATGTCTGTGGAACTTGTTCAGTTTATGTCTCAGTTGTTGAATCTTGTTATGTTTCCTACAAATATTTGTACATTTGCTGAAAATAAACGCAGTTGACAGTGAGAGGACGTTTCTTTTTTTGCTGAGTTTAGTATGCTATTCAGAAACTACCAAAACATTTTTATACCAGCCAAATATGAGCCCTAATTAAGAATACATTGATCCCAATTCCAAAACAATTTATTCTTACCTACAGTAACATGCATATTCTACACTGGCAGCAAGACAACTTCTGTGCTCTAGAAAACAGTAGATATACAGTCCTGAGATTGGAATCAGCAGTATCCTGCTTACTCCAACGTCTAGGCCATTCTGTAACTTTGTTCAGGACATTAAAAATAATGTCCTGCAGCAATCATCGGACAAATATAATTTTCAGAGCAAAGAAACAGCTCATCATTGTTTCTGGTTACATAAGTCTACCAGTCGCAGGGCAGATACAACCCTCATAAACCCTTTAACCTTTGAGTTGTGTGCCCCCAGTTTTGCCTATGAGATCCTATCAGGCAATATTAGTAGATACAGATAGATATTCATCATACAGACATGACCAGCTGATCATAATGTACGCAAAAGCTTGAACAATCAACTAAATAATCTAATAAGCAGAGATGTGGGCTGTAGCTTTGATTGGATTGGCTATGATTATGATTTACTAACGGTAAACAAGACCTTTGATTGTATAGCAGTGATAAGAGGCTTCAAGAGTAGCAAGGTACACTTCTAATCCATTCAACCATGTCTGGGAGGTTTTTAAACAATAGATTGAATATCTTCTCAGTTATTTGGACAAATAAAAGTTACTGGAATGTTTTTTTATTATCTTTGCCTTGTCTTGAACAATTTGGAACATCCACAAGAGCAACACAAATTGTAGGTTGTGTTTGTCTTACTGGTGTTAATTTCCTTTCCTCCATCCTACCACCCACCGTACCACAAGCAGTGGTGAAGGAGCCGTAATCCATGTGTTTGGATAACTGAGTCAACCAGGCCAAGAAAAACACAAAATACCCACAATGCACTTATCTGTAAATGCCTATGGCTTTTTGGCATTTCACAGCACTGTAAACCCCACAATCCTTTTCTCTGGGCTGTAGCCCCATAGTAATAACGCTAGAGGTTTATGTTCAACATCATGGATGTCAATGACTGGGGTTTTCATGCCTGCTCTCCTTTCTGTTCTGCTGAGACCCCAGTAGCCACTACTTCCTTGTTTCTCAGTCTGTTGGAGACCACCACTTTTAAAAGATAACACTTCTTCATGCTTAACTAATACCTTTCATCCCAAACACTATATAAAACAACTCCTTAAAACACCAAATGGCTCACCTCTCTCCTTTCTGAACGTGACCTCTGAACCCTACGAAGATCGAAGCCCCCTTAAACCCACCTTCTCCAACTAAAAAAACACCAGGCCCTATCCCCCAAAGACGGGACTTAAGACAGTTCTTTTCTTACTGCTTCAAATGCTTTTCCACACCCACAAATAGGACTGTAAAATGGGAAAAAGTGCAAATAAAAATATTTTTTTACGAGATGGAAGAAAGGGCCTCCTCCCTGTGAGCCTTGTCACATTGAGCTTGACCCTGGCATACTCCCTCCCTCCTGAGCACTGCTGGGTCTTCACAGAGGAGAGGACATGTCCACCAACTCAATAATGCAGGGGTTGGACAGACTGTCAGGCTGACTCACCTCTCAAAGTGGGGGGAGAGCGGGCAAGTTGACCCAAAATGGTTTGTTGAGCCACCCCTTGTTTCTAGGAAACCATACACAAAATGAATCATGTGACCAAATATTTAGGACAAGGTCATCATTTCATGGAGTCTTGGATGGAAGAAACCACATAGAAAAAGTAAGTAAGCAAGTTAAGTCTGTAAAAATGATTTTCACAAAGTCTAATTGATTGTGTTATAGGTTTAGTGATGCTTGTATTTTAATTAAAGTAGATGTTTTTAAAGTAGATGTTTAATACATCAAGTTGGGGTCCCTATAAGCTAATATAGTCAACAGTTTTGCCTTGGGGTAAATTGAGCCAATGACAAATGGGTAATTAGAGTCAATGGCCATCATACCCCATACATGGAAGATTTTCATTTGGTCAGTTTTATGCATAATATGAGTAGTGTTTTTTTGCAATATGAACTCATGTGCATTTGTATGTTTAGAGAGCAGACATCATCATGCCTGTGTATATAAACGTGAAAGAAGCAGGGATCTAGGTTCTTGAGAGAGCAGCCAAGGAAGTGAGAGAAGAGAAGCAGTCCTTTCGAGCAGCAGCAAGGGATGAAAAACAGACTGAATAACAATGAAGAGGTACACAAAAGATAATTAACATGTACCTTTGCCGAAAGAAAGGCTTTTATAGAGTAGCAGAGGCACACAAGGTTTTATCTGATGACATGGAGTCTGAGCTTGCTAAACTCATTTTGGGGACCAGTTTCATCGGCTTAGTTGTCGCAATTTCAGAGAACCTGCCTACGAATTGACCCAGACATCTGGTCATGAAATGTAAGGGTAAGTGATATTGAACAGAGAGATCTATATCTGAATGTAGACACACAGTTGAAGTCGGAGGTTTACGTAAACTTAGGTTGGAATCATTAAAACTCGTTTTTCAACCACTCCACATATTTCTTGTTAACAAACTATAGTTTTGGCAAGTCGGTTAGGACATCTACTGTGTGCATGACACAAGTAATTTTTTCCAACAATTGCTTACAGACAGATTATTTCACTTGTAATTCACTGTATCACAATTTCAGTGGGTCAGAAGTGTACATGCACTAAGTTGACTGTGCCTTTAAACAGCTTGGAAAATTCCAGAAAATTATGTCATGGCTTTAGGAGCTTCTTACAGGCTAATTGAGATCATTTGAGTCAATTGCAGGTGTACCTGTGGATGTATTTCAAAGCCTACCTTCAAACTCAGTGCCTCTTTGCTTGACATCATGGGAAAATCAAAAGGAATCAGCGAAGACCTCAGAAAATAATTGTAGACCTCCACGTCTGGTTCATCCTTGGGAGCAATTTCCAAACGCCTGAAGTTACCACGTTCATCTGTACAAACAATAGTGCACAAGTATAAACACCATGGGACTATACCGCTCAGGAAGGAGACACGTTCTGTCTCCTAGAGACGAACGTACTTTGGTGCGAAAAGTGCAAATCAATCCCAGAACAACAGCAAAGGACCTTGTGAAGATGCTGGAGGAAACAGGTACAAAAGTATCTATATCCACAGTAAAACGAGTCCTATATCGACATAACCTGAAAGGCTGCTCAGCAAGGAAGAAGCCACTGCTCCAAAACCGCCATAAAAAAAGCCAGACTACGGTTTGCAACTGCAGAAGGGGACAAAGATCGTACATTTCGTAAAAATGTCCTCTGGTCTGATGAAACAAAAATAGAACTGTTTGGCCATAATGACCATCGTTATGTTTGGAGGAAGAACGGGGAGGCTTGCAAGCTGAAGAACACCATCCCAACCGTGAAGCACGGGGGTGGCAGCATCATGTTTTGGGGGTGCTTTGCTGCAGGAGGGACTGGTGCACTTCACAAAATAGATGGCATCATGAGGACATCTCAAGACATCAGTCAGGAAGATCAAGTTTGGTCGCAAATGCGTCTTCCAAATGGATAATGACCGCAAGCACACTTCCAAAGTTGTGGAAAATTGGCTTAAGGACAACAAAGTCAAGGTATTGAAGTGGCCATCACAAGGTCCTTTACTTATTTTTTTATTTTTTATTTCACCTTTATTTAACCAGGGAGGCAAGTTGAGAACAAGTTCTCATTTACAATTGCGACCTGGCCATGACAAAGCAAAGCAGTTCGACACATACAACAACACAGAGTCACACATGGAGTAAAACAAACATACAGTCAATAATACAGTAGAAACATGTCTATATACAATGTGAGCAAATGAAGTGAGATAAGGGAGGTAAAGGCAAAAAAAGGCCATGGTGGCAAAGTAAATACAATATAGCAAGTAAAACACTGGAATGGTAGATTTGCAGTGGAAGAATGTGTAAAGTAGAAATAAATATAATGGGGTGCCCTGACCTCAATCCTATTGAAAATTTGTGGGCAGAACTGAAAAAGTGTGTCCGTGCAAGGAGGCCTACAAACCTGAGTCAGTTACACCAGCTCTGTCAGGAGGAATGGGCCAAAATGTACCCAACTTATTGTGGGAAGCTTGTGGAAGGCTACCCAAAATGTTTGACCCAAGTTAAACAATTTAAAGGCAATGGTACCAAATAATAACTGAGTGTATGCAAACTTCTGACCCACTGGGAATGTGATGAAAGTAATAAAAGCTGAATTAAATCATTCTCTCTACTATTATTCTGACATTTCACATTCTTAAAATAAAGTGGGGATCCTTACTGCCCAAAAACAGGGAATTTTTTACAAGGATTAAATCTCAGGAATTGTGAAAAACGGAGTTTAAATGTATTTGGCTAAGGTGTATTCCGACGTATTCCGACGTCAACTGTACCACACCGCCATCCCATGAATTCAACTTTGACCTACCAGCACCATCACCCACTGTCACAGTACATCATCATCCACTTACTCCAAGGCGGCTCAACTTACCCTGTACCTACGCTCAACTTACCCCATACCCAGGGTAAATTGTGTCAAGAGACCACATTTTTTTGGACAAGCTATGTTTTGGAAACTGTCATGTTTACATGAATTCAGATTATTTCCTTGGATACTGTCACGCCTTGGTCATAGTATTTTGTGTTTTCGTTATATATTTGGTCAGGCCAGGGTGTGACATGGGTTTATTTTTGTTGTGTTTCGTATTGGGGTTTTGTAGGCATTGGGATTGCGGCTGAGTAGGGGTGTAGATTAGGCTTGGCTGCCTGAGGCGGTTCTCAATCAGAGTCAGGTGATTCTCGTTGTCTCTGATTGGGAACCATATTTAGGTAGCCGGGGTTTCACTGTGTATTTTGTGGGTGATTGTTCCTGTCTTTGTGTTTGCACCAGATAGGGCTGTTTCGGTTTTCACATTACGTTTATTGTTTTTGTAAGTTCGTGTTTCTTTATTATTGAATAAACATGGATTGCAATAGCCACGCTGCATTTTGGTCCGATCCTTGCTACACCTCCTCATCCGAGGAGGAGATAGAAGAAAGCCGTTACAGAATCACCCACCACACACGGACCTAGCAGCGTCGTAACAGGCAGCGACAGCAGGAAAAGCAAAAGGAGGAATGGACATGGGAAGACGTGTTGGATGGCAAAGGTTGTTACACCTGGGAGGAGATACTGGCCGGAAGAGATCGCCTCCCATGGGAACAGGTGGAGGCACTTAGAAGAGCAGAGGCAGCCGGAGATAAGAGCCGACGATACGAGGGAACACGGTTGGCAAGGAAACCCGAAAAGCAGCCCCAAAAATGTATTGGGGGGGGGGCTCAGGGAGAGAGTGGCAGAGTCAGGAGTCAGACCTGAGCCAACTCTCCCTGTTAATCGTGAGGAGCAGCGATCAAAGGACTTCTGGACTTGGGAGGAGATATTGGACGGAAAAGGACCCTGGGCACAGCCTGGTGAATATCGACGCCCCAAAGAAGAACTGGAGGCGGCTAAAGCGGTGAGGCGCTGGTATGAAGAGGCAGCATGGCGACGCGGATGGAAGCCTGAGAGTCAGCCCAAAAAATGTATTGGGGGGGGGCTCACAGGGAGTATGGCTATGCCAGGTAGGAGACCTGCGCAAACTCCCTGTGCTTACCGGGGGGCTAAAGAGACCGGGCAGGCACCGTGTTATGCTAGTGAGCGCATGGTGTCTCCAGTGCGGGTGCATAGCCCGGTATGGTACATACCAGCTCTTCGTATTAGCCGGGCTAGAGTGGGCATCGAGCCAAGTAAGGTTGGGCAGGCTCGGTGCTCAAGAGCTCCAGTGCGGCTGCACGGTCTGGTCTATCCAGTGCCACCTCCACACACCAGTCCTCCGGTAGCAGCTCCCCGCACCAGGCCTCCTGTGAGTGTCATCGGTTCAGTACCACCAGTTCCAGCACCACGCACCAGGCCTTCATTGCGCCTCGCCTGTTCAGCGCAGCCAGCGCTTTCCTCCTCTCCTGCGCTGTTGGAGTCTCCCGCCTGTTCAGCGCAGCCAGAGCCTTCCTTCTCTACAGCGCTGCTGGAGTCTCCCGCCTGTTTAGCGCAGCCAGAGCCTTTCTCCTCTCCTGCGCTGCCGGAGCCTCCCGCCTGTTTAGCGCAGCCAGAGCCTTCCTCCTCTACAGCGCTGCTGGAGTCTCCCGCCTGTTTAGCGCAGCCAGAGCCTTCCTCCTCTCCTGCGCTGCCGGAGTCTCCCGCATGTTCAGCGCTGCCAGAGCCTTCCTCCTCTACAGCGCTGCTGGAGTCTCCTGCCTGTTCAGCGCAGCCAGAGCTGCCAGCCTGCATGGAGCAGCCTGAGCTGCCAATCTGCATGGAGCAGCCAGAGCTGCCAGTCTGCATGGAGCAGCCAGAGCTGCCAGTCTGCATGGAGCAGCCAGAGCTGCCAGCCTGCATGGAGCAGCCTGAGCTGTCAGTCTGCATGGAGCAGCCAGAGCTGTCAGTCTGCATGGAGCAGCCAGAGCTGCCAGTCTGCATGGAGCAGCCAGAGCTGCCAATCTGCATGGAGCAGCCAGAGCTGCCAATCTGCATGGAGCAGCCAGAGCTGCCAGTCTACATGGAGCAGCCAGAGCTGTCAGTCTGCATGGAGCAGCCAGAGCAGTTAGATCTGCCAGTCAACCAGATTCTTCCAGATCTGCCAGTCAACCAGACTCTTCCAGATCTGCCAGTCAACCAGAATCTTCCAGATACGCCAGCCAGCCAGGATCTACCGGAGCCAACTACCTGTCTGAGCTTCATCTCAGTACTGGGCTTCCTCTCAGTACTGGGCTTCCTCTCAGTCCCGGGCTTCCCCTCAGTCCCGGGCTTCCCCTCAGTCCCGGGCTTCCCCTCAGTCCCGGGCTTCCCCTCAGTCCCGGGCTGCCTCTCAGTCCAGAGCTTCCTCTCAGTCCTGAGCTGCCCCTCAGTCCCGAGCTTCCCCTCAGTCCCGAGCTTCCCCTCAGTCCCGAGCTGCCCCTCAGTCCCGAGCTGCCCCTCAGTCCCGAGCTTCCCCTCAGTCCCGAGCTTCCCCTCAGTCCTGAGCTGCCTCAGTCCCGAGCTGACCCTCAGTCCCGAGCTGCCCCTCAGTCATGAGCTGCCCCTCAGTCCAGTGGGGTTCTGGGTGAGGACTTTAGGCCATGGTCGGCGGCGAGGGTGGATTATCCCAGGACGCGAAGGGGAGGAACTATGACATTAATGGAGTGGGGTCCACGTCCCGAGCCGGAGCCGCCACCATGGACAGACGCCCACCCGGACCCTCCCTATGGTTTTGAGGTGCGTCCGGGAGTCCGCACCTTAGGGGGGGGGGGTTCTGTCACGCCTTGGTCATAGTATTTTGTGTTTTCGTTATATATTTGGTCAGGCCAGGGTGTGACATGGGTTTATTTTTGTTGTGTTTCGTATTGGGGTTTTGTAGGCATTGGGATTGCGGCTGAGTAGGGGTGTAGATTAGGCTTGGCTGCCTGAGGCGGTTCTCAATCAGAGTCAGGTGATTCTCGTTGTCTCTGATTGGGAACCATATTTAGGTAGCCGAGGTTTCACTGTGTATTTTGTGGGTGATTGTTCCTGTCTTTGTGTTTGCACCAGATAGGGCTGTTTCGGTTTTCACATTACGTTTATTGTTTTTGTAAGTTTGTGTTTCTTTATTATTGAATAAACATGGATTGCAATAGCCACGCTGCATTTTGGTCCGATCCTTGCTACACCTCCTCATCCGAGGAGGAGATAGAAGAAAGCCGTTACAGATACATAACATTTGTTAGAAATAAAATTATATTTCCCTTGACGTAGTGATGCTTAATGTAAAAAATGGCTCAACTTACCCCACTCTTCCCTACAGTCAAGAAGGGTATGGTTATTAAAAGTTTAGCTACTTCAAAACCTTTTTAATCAGAATGTTTGTATGTTTCCTTGTGGGGTTAATTTGTGTTTCACTGGCATATCAACAACAATAAACCACCATTCGTATTTTTGGACCCTATTTCCTGTTCATGTTACAGTTTTAAAACATCCTACTGAGATTGAAAAAGGCCTTGCTAAAATTGAGGCTGTCCTAACATGGTATTGTGTCATCATGTGATAAGCAGCCATTTAAATGAGTCAGTAGTGCTGAATGAAATTATATTCCATTCCTTTGACTGGATTTCTTCCTTTTTTCCCCTTTTTTTTATTAATATAACTAACAACAACAGATTAAACCATTTTGGCCAAGGGGTTCGTGGAATACATTGACAGGGAGCAATACAATACAATACAATGTAATATTATTTATCTACAACCAAAGGGATGTTGGTATCCACAGTAGTCCACCTATGACACATTTTTGAACTCTTTTCAACTCAATCATTCTTGTATTCTCCCAGAATGTTGTTTTGAACATAAATGCACTGTAATTTAATCTTTAAAACGGCAAAGTGTTCTCTCTACGTAAGGAAAAATGTTTAGAATTGCAGGAAATGTTCTTGAAAACTGCAACATTTTCTTTCCGATGCCAAGAGGCAGGCCTTTAAATATTCTTTCCCCAGGCCTGAGAATTGGTTCGCCCAGCCATGCACGTCATAGTAAAAGTCCTTGTGTTCAATTTCTTTTTTATCACACTCAAGTTGTTGTTCTGAGGGGGTCCCTGATGAATTTGCCTTCACAAAAGGGGTCCCAGGCATTGGGAACCCCTGCCCCAGTGTCCAGGTCACAGAGTCATCCCAGAGAGAGCGAAAGAGAGACAGAGACACACACCTCATGCTCTGATTGAAACAATAAATCTGATTGATTTTCCCTCTCCGTTTTTACAAGGAGCCCACAATGTGTGGGAGCTTTCCCCGGCCTCTTTCATTCCTCTCCCCAGGTGCACTCATCTTGCATGTGAAACCCGATCACAGTTAAAAGTGCCAACCCCAGAGAGGAAAAATGCTTTTAGGAACTTTTAAAACTGTGTTTAACAGTGTATTTTTAGTGCCCACTAAAACCTTGGGTGCCGCGCCACAGGGAAAAGAGGAGAGACAGAGCAGTCCGTGGCAGGCCGGCAGAGAGAGAGAGAGGGCCTTTTCGCTCCCTGTCTTGCAGTGCCATGCCTGCCTGGGCCTCTCACATTCCTGCCTGTGCCCTCCTCCTTTCTCTCAGGCACACAGTTAGTGACAAGAACACTAGGACAGGGCAGGATCAACACTAAGAGGGAACCCTTTACATCAGATGAATCTAGGGCCCCGAAATCATCTTTCTCAGTATCTCCGTTACAGGATGTGATTCTCAATCAAAATGGCAGCCACAGCCCTTTGGTTTACGGCACTGCTGACAGTGGGAGAATCTCAATTGGTTTTGCTCAGTCCTCTCCTCGCCACTTTGAAAAAGGTCTAAGGTAATCAAGGAGCGTAGGCGAGGAGAGAAAAACATAGAAACAAATGAAGTGTGACTCCTTCTCCAGTCGCATATCATCAGGCAAATGACGTTTACAGGGGTGGAATCCCAAAATAAATGTGTAAAGTGATTTTTTGAAATGTAGCTGGTTGTTCAACACATTTTATGGATAAAAGGATAAGTAGAGTATCATTTTACATGTGTGCAGCTGATTCAAAGGGGTGTGGTTGATTTTATAACACTTCCATGCTAGCCGCTGAAAGGATACTCATTAACAATGTTCCCTACAAATGTTTTTTCGTCAAACTTAAACGTTGTGAAAATTGTGGTGCAACATCCAACGCTCGTTTACTGTGAACACTGAGGCTGTACCCAATTTAAGTTAGTTTTAACAGTGTAGGCTTCTGTAGCTATTTGATCCAAATGTAGGCCTACCAGAGTGACCTACTATAAAGAACAATGTAGAAAATGCATCCCAGAACATTTTAATATGGAAATAGCTGTTCTATCATTCAACCTACAGCAGCAGCCAATGTGTGGTGTGCAATGTAGGCCTACATTCCATGACAATTTTGAAAAAAACATGCAGGGCTTGACATTCACCTGTTTATCCACTTGTCTTTCAGACAAGGAGGTGACTGAAAATGTTGTTGTGTTGTTTGATACAAGAAACCACTTTACAAAATTAAATGCGTCACTATTCCCAAACCATTACTAAAGATAATTAGGCACATTATGCTACCCTCTGCCTATTGGCTACTCAGCTTATTCAAGCCTGTCTCAAAATACAACACTGTCCTTTTAAGACAAAAAAAGCTCTTTACCTGACTCACTTTTCAAAGATGTCTTGTAGGGAACAGTCACTCCACCATTGCTAACTACAAATGATCTAGATCTTAGCTAATAACTCACTAACCAGCAAAGGGTATGAACAAATGTGCACACATTGCTACACGTAGTTCTCGCTTTGATCTCAAAACAATCAATCTACTCATGACCGCTCATACTGTAAAAACAGTCCAGTTCAAAGTGAATGGCACAGATCATGTATAGCAATAGTCTATGTGCATATAGGCCTACTGCAGCTCTGATTAGTTATAGCGCACTAGTCTGTGTACGAGCCTGAATCTTGCCTGTCAATGCAATATAATCCTACTCCAATGCATTCTGCCTACTACAAAATCTCTTGCATAGTTAGTTTTGTTTCGGTATGTTGCATTGAATGAGGCTAATATTGCATTGATTCGATCACAATTCCCACAGTAAAGGGAAACATTTATAGTGTTAAATAACGGAGAAAGCTCTGGAAAGTTGAGTGAAGTTCAATCTTGTGCTTCTCTGCCCAGGCTGATATTTATCCTGCTCGGCACATTATGTAAACCTGGGCTGTGGTGTTTTGAAGATGTTAGCTGAGCGCGTGACACTGAGGGTTGAATTGCACATTTATTGCCCTTCATACTGTAAGATTATACTGATTACTGTAACATTGTCAGACAGAACAGTAATCAAAGTAGCTCATGGCACCTACAGATGAGAAAGTCAAAGTTAAGATATGCATATCTGTGGCAATACGCAGTACTAGTGCCATCATCACAGGTACAGCCTGGACTTTGAGCAGTGATGATGACCGTGCATGGATGTTGTGCTGTAATTATAGTTTCTTTGTACTGTACCTGACCATCACCACTTACATTTGCATTTCAAAATGTGAGAGATGAAGTCCACAAAATAAAATGTCTCATAACGCCACAAACAAAGACTGTTCAGGAACATTCTTTCTTTCACATTTCTTGAAACAATCTATCTATCAGAATCTGGCTTCTCACACTGGAACTCAAATTGGGTGAACCAGTCCTGAAACAAGGCCCACCTCCTATCACCTATCTCCCCCTATAGACCATCCTCTCTCCAAGCCAGAGTCTGATAGCAGATCCCTTGACCCCTTCATTCCTCTGCTTGTAAAAACAGCCACAGGGAGTCCCAACAAGTGAAGAAATGGAAGCCATGTGACACAAGACAGCACCTATAAATATGCGCAAGATCACAAGGGCAGTTAATGCTGGGGAGGGCAGACTGCTTTTTTACCACTGCGTCTACAACGTCTTAAAAAGAGCTTGTCGTGTCATATGAAACCAATAAAACGCAAACACTTCCTCACCGGCAGAGAAAGGCCCCTAACCTGCCACAACTCACTGTCTATGGCCTGGGATGGCCTTTTTTTCTTTCTATGTCCTTCTCGGCTACTCCTCTCACGAGATTCTGGGCCTCAATATAGTAACGCCTCAGAAATTCAGGGCAATGGAAGAGGATTCTGTTGCAGCTAGTGCTGATTCATAGTGAGCTGTGATGATTCAGGTCAAGAGGAGTGGCCATAGACTAGACTGGACTGACTGGAGAGGGCTTTGCAGTGCAGTGAAGCTGTAGGCTGTTATATAGAGGAGTTGAGAAGGAGGGTTCTACTTTGTCAAGTCCTTCAAGCAGAGCAGAGGTGGAACACAGGGTGGAAGTGGTGCTGTGTTCTAGGGCCAGTCTTGACACAACAGGGTCTAGTGTCCTGTTATGTGTGAATCAATCTGACTCAGCTAGTGGGCTCTTTACATCGGGGCTTGGTTTGATATTGTCATTGAATATCAGTGTCCAAAGTTTGAGCTCTCTGTAACTCACTGACAAGTATAACTTCTAACAATTTGCAATTATAATTCTAAGTGGGTTGTATGAAATTGAAACTTGCTGCTTTTATAGTTGATACTGTACGTATAAGCACTGGTGTAAAGTACTGAAGTAAAAATATTTTTAAGTATTACTTTGTCACACCCTGATCTGTTTCACCTGTCTTTGTGCTTGTCTCCACCCTACTCCAGGTGTCGCCGATCTTCCCCATTATCCCCTGTGCAGTTATACCTGTGCAATCTGTTTGTCTGTTGCCAGTTCAACTTGTCTCGTCCAGCCTTCCAGCGTGTTTTTCATACTCCTGTTTTCTTGAGCTCCTGTTTTCTAGTTATCCCGGTTTTGATCATTCTGCCTGCCCTGACCCTGAGCCTGCCTGCCATTCTGTACCTTTTGACACTGCGCTGGATTACTGACCTCTGCCTGCCCTGACCCTGAGCCTGCCTGCCGCTCTGTACCTTACAGACTCTGCCCTGGTCTACTGACCTCTGCCTGCCCTTGACCTGTCCTATGCCCCCTTTTTATAAATACACATACATTATTCGAACTGTCTGCATCTGGGTCTTATCCTGAGCCGTGATAGTATGAACTGGCCATGACGGACCCAGCAGTCTCAGACCAGCTACGCAATGCCGTCTCCTCCCAAGGAGCCACCATTTGGAGGCACGAGATCGCTGCCTGGGAACTGCCGACGGATCTCGACTTGCTCATTGCCTTGACCATCTGGGAGGTTTTCAGTAAGGCCCGATGATAGTTTTATAGACACTGCCCTGGTGTCAGAGCTGGGCATCCCCACTCAGCCCCTCTCTATTCCCATGGACATTAGAGTGCTGGACACGCACTCTATAGGCAGGGTCACCCATAATACCACTCCCCATCAACCTGCAAGTGTCAGAGAACCACAAAGAGGCTACACAATTCATGCTTATTATGTCTCCTCAGGTTTGCGTGGAATTTGGATTCTCTTGGCTCCAGTGACACAATCCACTCATCGACTGGTCTGCCGTGTTATCATGGGCTGGAGCCCATTCTGCCATGCCCATTTCCTGAAGTCGGCGCAGCCTGCCCTGGGACGTCTGCCTGTGGGCCCGGAAGTAGCCTCGGACCTTCCGCGGAGTACCAGGACCTCCGGGAAGTTTTCAGTAAGGCCCAGGTCACTTTGATTCCTCCACATCGACACTATGACTGTGGGATTGACTGTATTCACTGTCTGGTCTGGAGACCAAGGCTATGGAGACCTACACCGAGGACTCCCTGGCTGCAGGGTGTATCCGTCCTTCAGCCAGGATTCTTCTTTGTGGAGAGGGACAAAACCCTGCACCCATGTATCGACTACCAGGGCCTCAAGGACATCATGGTTAAGAACCGCTACCCACTACCACTCATTGCCTCAGCCTTCGAGTCGCTCCAGGAGGCCACCAATTTCTCCAAGTTGGAACTGCGGAACTCCTACCATTTGGTGCCGATACGGGAAGGGGATGAGTGGAAGACAGCCTTCAACACAGCCAGCGGACACTACGAATATCTTGTTATGGCATTTGGTCTGACCAACGCTCCAGCTGTGTTCCAGGGCCTGGGTAACCTTAAGCTGTATCCCTGCGTCTTCTTCTCCCGTTGTCTTAATGCCACGGAGAGGAATTACGATGTGGGGAATCGTGAGCTTCTCGCGGTGAAGATGGAGTTGGAGGAGTGGAGGCACTGGTTGGAGGGGGTGGAAGATCCTTTCATTGTATGGAATGATCACAAGAACCTGGAATATCTCCACACCACCAAGCGTCTCAATTCCACGCAAGCTCGGTAGGCCCTGCTTTTCACCCGTTTCAACTTCTCCCTCTCCTACTGCCCGGGGTCCAAGAACATAAAGCCAGATGCACTTGCACACCGCTATAGCCCCTCAGAACCCCGAGAACATCCTTCCTACCTTATTCCAGAATAAGACTCCTCGGCAAGCTCTGACTGACCTCCTCAAAACCACTTACTGTCGCTCGCCGTCCCTGGTCACATATATCCCTGGACTTCGTCACTGGTCTTCCCCCTTCTGATGGCAACACCGTTATCCTTACAGTGGTGGGCCGGTTTCCAAAGCCACCCATTTCATCCCTCTCACCAAGCTACCTTCAGCCAAGGAGATGGCCCAGCTCATAGTGCAGCACGTCTTCCGGATCCATGGACTTCCGGTGGACATGGTCTCCGACCCGGGTCCTCAGTTCTCGTCCCGGATCTGTATGGCATTCTGCACCCTCATTGGGTCGTCGACCAGAACAAAAGTACTTAACGGGACATGAAAAATTGTCAAATTCATGCACTTATCAACCGAACATCCCTGGTGGACAAAACATACATGCTTCGTCTGTAAATGAAGTCTGAATTTTGGAGTGTGCCCCTGGCTTTCCATAATAAAAAAAACAAGAAAATGTTGCGATCTGGTTAGCTTAATATAAGGAATTTTAAACTATTTACACTTTTACTTTTGATACTTCTTAGGGCTAGGCCCCTTTTTTTTCTCAATTTCCTCCTGAATGACGTGACCAAAGTAAACTGCCTGTTGCTGATGCCCTGAAGCCAGGATATGCATATAATTGGTCAAATTGGAAAGAAAACACTTTGAAGTTTGTAGAAATGTTAAAATAATGTAGGAGAATATAACACAATAGATATGGTAGGAGAAAATCCAAAGAAAAACCAACGTGATTTTTTTTTTTGAAAGAGAGAGACCATCCTCTTAGAAAGGTAAGTAAAACGGCATATTGAAAATTACTTCCCTATGGCTTCCACAGGGTGTCAGCAGTCTATGTTCAAGGTTTCAGGCGTGTAACTTCAAAAACGAATAAGAAATATCAGTTTTAGTACAGGGACACAATCTTGGAAATTTGTGTTTGCGAGCGCCATTAAGACAGGACGCACCTGCTAAAATTGGTTTCCTATTGAACATACTTCTTTCCGTAAGAAATATTATAGTTGATTACATTTTAGGGTATCTGAGGAGAAAATAGAAAGTTATTTTGGCTTGTTGAAACAAAGTTTAGGGGTAGATTTTTGGATTCCTTTCTCTACATGTTGAACAAGTGGATTACTCAAATCGATGGCGCCAACTAAACAGACTTTTTGGGATATAAAGAAGGATTTTATCTAACAAAACAACACTACATGTTATAGCTGGGACCCTTTGGATGACAAATCAGAGGAAGATTTTCAAAAAGTAAGTGAATATTTAATCGTTTTTTTGTGAATGTATCAAAATCATCAAAATATTTTGATGTGAGGCGCCGTCGTTAAACAATCGCATGGCATGTTTTCACTGTGATAGCTACTGTAAATTGGACAGTGTAGTTAGATCGACAAGAATTTAAGCTTTCAGCCAATATAAAACACTTATATGTATCTAAATGTTTACTATCCATAATTTTTATGATTATTTATTTGAATTGCGCGCCCAGTTTTACCGGAAGGTGTCCCGCTAGTGGGACGCCTATCCCTAAATTAAGTATATTTTAGCAATTACATTTACTTTTGATACTTAACTATATTTTAAACCAAATACATTTAGACTTTTACTGGGTGACTTTTACTTTTGCTTGAGTCATTTTAACTCAAGTATGACAGTTGGGTACTTTGCCCACCACTGGGTATAAGCAGTAAGATATCGATCAGAAATCTAACATTATAATGCAATTATTAGCATCAACCTTAGTGATGGTACAGTGTGTGTAAATCTCCCATCTTGTAATGCTCATCTGAAGAAGAGGACCAATGTGCAGCGTGGTACATTTTCATGATTATTTACTCAAACTGAACACTGAAACCAAATAACGAAGTGGAACAAAACGAAACAGTTCTGTCTGGTGCAAACACAAAACAGAAAACAACTACCCAAAAAACACAGGTGGGAAAAAGCTGCCTAAGTATGATTCTAAGTCAGAGACAACGACAGACAGCTGCCTCTGATTGAGAACCACACCCGGCCATACACAAAAAAATAGAAAACATAGAAATAAAGAAACTAGAATGCCCACCCTAGTCACACATTGGCCTAACAAAACCCTCTCTGTGGCCAGGGCGTAACACATCTTCACCTTTTGTATGTTCTGACAGTAGCTGTGGAATGTGACTGTCAGTAGTTAGAAATCCTGGCAGTTGTGGGTAAAGCAAAAATTATTCTACAATGTGAGAATTGTCGGAATTCATTCATGTGTTCAAAATATCCACAGCTATTTCATATACAGTGCCTTCAGAAAGTATTTATACCCCTTGACTTATTCCACATTTTGTTGTGTTACAGCCTGAATTCAAAATGTATTAAATTGTTTATTTTCTTATCCATAAACATACAATACCCCATAATGACAAAGTGAAAACATGTTTCTAGAAATGTATGCAAATGTATTGAAAAATAAATAAAGAAATATGTCATTTACATATGTAAGTATTCACACCACTTGAGTCAATACTTTGTAGAAGCACCTTTGGCAGGGATTACAGCTGTGAGTTTTTTCTCTGAGCTTTGCACATCTGGATTGTACAGTATTTGCACATTCATCTTTTTTAAATTCTTCAAGCTCTGTCAAGTTGATTGTTGATCATTGCTAGACAGCCATTTTCAAGTGTTGCCATAGATTTTCAAGCCGGTTTAAACCAAAACTGTAACCAGAACACTCAGAAACATTCAATGTGGTCTTGGTAAGCAACTCCAGTGTAGATTTGGCCTTGTGTTTTAGGATATTGTCCTGCTGAAAGGTGAATTTGTCTCCCAGAGTCTGTTGGAAAGCCTGTCTGTTTTGTGGAAGAAGGGTGGTACACAGTGATGTGTTGCGTTGGATTTGCCCCAATATATAATGCTTTGTATTCAGGAAAAAAAGTACATTTATTTGCCACATTTTTTGCATTATTACTTTAGTGCCTTTTTACAAACAGGATGCATGTTTTGGAATAGCTTTTTTTCTGTGGATTATTCTGTCCTTCTTTTCACTCTGTCATTTAGGTTAGTATTATAGAGTAACTACAATCTTGTTGATCCATCCTCAGTTTTCTCCTATCACAGCCATTAAACTCTGTAACTGTTTAGAAATCCCCACTGGCCTCAAGATGATATCCCTGAGCAGTTTCCTTCTTCTCTGGCAACTGAGTTAGGAAGGATGCCTGTATATATGGTGTATTAATACACCATTCAAAGCCTAATTAATAACTTCACCATGCTCAAAGGGATATTCAGCATCTGCTTTTTCTTGTTTTACACATCTACCAATCGGTCCCCTTCTTTGCGAGGCATCGAAAAACCTCCCTGGTCTTTGTGGTTGAATCTGTGCTTGAAATTCCCTACGTGATTGAGGGACCTTACAGATAATTGCATGTGTGGGATACAGAGATGGGATAACCATTCAAAAATCCTGTTAAACACTATTACTGAACACTGAATTAGTCCATGCAATTTATAATGTGATTTGTTAAGCACATTTTTACTCCTGAACTTATTTAGGCTTGCCATAACAAAGGGGTTGAATAGCGATTGACTCAAGCCATTTCAGCTTAACATTTTTTTGCAACTTCTAAAATTGTCTAGGAACAAAATTCTACTTTGACATTATGCTGTATTCTGTGTAGATCAGTGATACAAAATCTCAATTTAATCCATTTTAAATTCAGGTTGTAACACTACAAAATGTGGGAAAAATAAAGGGGTGTGAATAACTCCTGAATGAACTGGTTCACATCAGGCAATGCATCTTGTGAACAGCAAACTGAAATTCTGTGTGTTCTGTATAGGGCAGGGCAACTCTAACCAACATCTCCAATCTCATCTCATTGATCATCCAGTTTAGTTGACTCCTGACTCCAATTAGCGTTTGGAGAAGTCATTAGCCTTGGGGTTCACGTACTTTTTCCAACCTACACTGTGAATTTTAAATGATGTATTCAATATAGACAAGAAAAATACAATCATTTGTTTGTTATTAGTTTACGCAGACTATGTGTCTATTGTTGTGACTTAAATGAAGGTCAGACCAAATTCTATGACCAATTTATGCATATATCCAGGTAATTCCTGTAATGCTCCGGGTGTCGTGGGTGTGGAGTCAGACGCAGGAAACAGAGAGTGCAATGCCGTGCTTTTTAATGCACAAACACACCACAGGGTGCTCACAACAATAACGGCCCCAAACACGGGGAACGAAAAATGTACAACTGAAATACACGACCAGGAACAAACACGTTCCTCTACTACAGAACCGAAGGTCACAAGAATTTATCCCGCACAAAAAACAGGCGGGCCAGCTGTCTAATAAAGCCCAACTAATCATTCACAAACAGGTGCTAACAATAAACATACAAGGAGGGGGAGGAAAGACAATCAGTGGCAGCTAATAGGCCGGTGACAACGACCGCAGAGCGCCACCCGACCGGGAAGGGAAGCCACCCTCGGACGGACTCGTGACAATTCCAAAGGGTTCACATACTTTTTCTTGCCACTGTAATGGGATGAGATAGATATCATTTAAAAGCTTACAAATAGGGTGGTCAAACCATTTTAGAATTTCTGGAGAATAAAAAATTCAATTTTTTTTTTTTTTTTATGTGGTAGTTTAGACCTTATTTCACATAATCTAATGTTTTTGTACTAAATTGGGAATCAAACAGAAATTTCAACTTTCAAATGGTACCACAAAAATGGTTGGAGGTCCACACACACACAATGCTGACCTGAACGGGAATATCTGTTGTTTTAAATTATACTGTAAGTTCTCCATATGAAATGTATTGAAATCATAGAAATATAGATAATAGAATAGACATGACCATTTCAGTTGACATTTGAAGGTGGGTGGACCGGCGGTCATCTTTGTGGTGGTAATAGATCCATTCTATGAATTACATTTCTATGTCTGAAATGAAGCCCACCCTCTCAACCGATGGTGGACACAACACAAAAACCTCAGATGATGTGAAATGGGGTCTAAGCTACAACATATGCGAATGTGAAAAAAATATGAGCTTAAGCATTTTTAGATAATTGACGTTAAAGGTTAAGAAATAATAAATAGTTTGACAATACTGTTTGTAAGCTTTGAAATTATATCAAACTCAAACGTTTATCTTTTCCAGTGATGAAGGCATGAATGTCTCATGGTATGGTGGGGAATGCAAAATGTGTCAACATTGAGCACCTTTATCTCCTGAATGTTTTGGCATTCAGGTCTAAAAAGTCACTTTGTGACCACGTCTTCCATGGGCAAACGTGTATGGAAAGTTTTGTTAAAAAAAAAAGGAATGCTGTCAAAAAGTGATTGAATTCAAATGGATTTACCTACATTTCAATGGGGCTAGCAAACACCCAGGCTAAACTCAATACATCTCTATGACAACTTCTGATGGCTAAGAACGTTTTGGCTAGCAATCTTTTTGATGTGGTAAAAAGTTATATAAATGGCTAAACGACGACATGACAGTATCCTGGTTTGTGCATGAGTGTCCCCTTAATCCAAGACCAGTTTAAGTGCTTAGTTGCCAGCCCAAATTAGTGCTGTGCGGAGACACAGAGGGCGTTATGAGGTGTGATGGAAGTTTGTCACCTGTATCTCCAGGGCACAGGGTTGTCAGAGGGCTGTCTGTCTAGGGTAGGAAGGAGCATTGCCAGACCTCTCTGAAATCACAGCCCAAAAAGACATGGTTGTGTATGAAAGACATAATGGAATTTAATGGGCTCCTTCAAGCATTGATCAAAGCATGGACTCTTGAAATATGAACACCAACATCTTCAAAGGTCATGTTTTCCTCTATAGAAGATTATTGTACATGACTGAGAGACCTGCTATTATCAGTTTATGTCCTTGTTTAAAGGTATACATGCATTTTGCTGTGCCCAAAGTAGCTCACTTCCCTGCAGGGCACAGTTCAATAGTCAGTCAATACAATCTACTACCCAATTGGTCCTTCTCTCAGCCATTTTAGGACTCAGAACATATTTCCCCAGCCAGCCAGTATAGGGTAGCCTATTTCCAGCTGAGGGCTTAGGGAGGTGCCAGTGAGAATAGCAGAGAGAGGAAGCTGTGTGGAGTGGAGCCATGACCGGTCCTGGCCATTCTGTCGCCATAGGCGAGACAAAAAAATGTCTCGCCCCCGCAAAACTAGAATAGTGTAGCCTACAGTGTCGGCCCACAATATATTTTTATGATTGCCCATCCATGTGGGACCATTTGTAAAACAGGCAGTCACATGTGACTAATCATTTTGTGACTATTTAAGCTCTGTGTATCAGCTACCCAACTGTATCAGTCATCATGCATAGCCTAGTTGCGATGAGAATCAATGTGTTTAATGCAGGATTTTATTTTTCGCGATGATCAGCTTGTCAAAAGAATGTACGAATATTAACTTGAAATCACGGATGATCATTACAATTTAGGCCACGGGGTGAAACTCCCGGATAGCAGTTGTGAGTAGTGTGATTGTCCAGTCCATATTGTCCATTTTACTTTGACCTGTCCTGTTTTTAGGATGTGGTGTTTGTTAACATGTCATATTCACATCGAAGCACGTTCTTTTTGATTGGGGCGCCATTTAGGATAGGCTATTTGATCGGAGAAACATGCAACAAAATAAATGTCTGTCTCATGACAATGTCAATAATTTGATCTCCAGCCTGTAGACTACAGAAATGGCCACATCCTCTTTCTACTGGAAGCTATAGGCAACATGATTTATGTTAGATCAGGTGTTGACGGAACGTTGGTGAAGCACCATGGTGGTGAGTCTCTCCAATAGCACCCTGGAGAGGCGCGCTGGGCATTGTCAGGCTAAATATTTTGTGCCCCTTTGACAAATCACTGCTTGCACGGACTGTCATCAGCACTCAGCTTAATAGCCCATATGCCACTGGGTGAGAGGAATTGTCATTGTTTTGGGGCAGAAATATGTGAAGTGTTATCTATTGTTGGAGGTGTGTCTTGGTCAGTTTAGCTCGTAAAATGCCGCCCTTGTCAATCTGCCACCCTTGGCGGCCACCTAATCCTGCCTAATGGGCGGGCCGGCCTAAGTGGAGTTGAGGGGAGCTGAGGGGAGGTTCTACAGACCAGGGTCCAATGGCATCATTACCTAGCACTAGTCAGGGAGCCCAAAGCTCCAAGCGCCTTTGAGGGTGGATTGCAAATGAAAGACATGTCCAACGGCCAGCTTTCCTCCATTCTTCTTTTCAGTGAAAGGAGAAAAAAAGAGCTTTAGACACTCGCTCCCCGGCACCCCCTCTTTCCCTCCCTCTTCCGGCCAAGAGCCACTTGTCGTGGAAAAAGCCAATTTCTGAAAAATTTGCTGAAGTGGTTGTTTTATCAACAAGCGGCCCACATTGCCTTCATCCTCCCTTTTCTGGGGGGGATTGGTCGGGGCGGAGAGAAAGGGAGGAAAACAAAACTACAAGGGGGAAACTGTAAGAAAGGAAAGGAAAAGAAAGAGGCTGGAGGGACAGCTGTTGGGGAGGTTAGTTGGAGATTTCCAGCCATTAACTTCAGTACTAAGCCGGCTCCCCCACTTGAGCCCAACAAGGGCCAGAGGAGGCCAGGAGCAGACATGAAAAGAGGCAGGTCGGGTCTGATCTAGTGTGCCAAATGTTTACAAGTGAGGCAACAATGATACAGAAAGAAGTGGCAGGCAGACAGAGAGGGAGAGAGAGAGAGAGAGAGAGAGAGCGAGAGAGAGTAAGAAAGAGAGGACGAGCGCGAGAGATACAGAGTTAGAGAGGGAAGGGGAAAGGTTTGAGTATAGTGGCAAGAGGCCTACATTTGGGGTGCAGGGCAGGGGGCGGTAGTGCGGATTGAACAACCTTAGGAGTGGGAGGAGGAGGGAGGCGTGGGGGTCTCTCCCTTTCAAAGGCAGGATAAACAAGGAAATGAGTCAGTAATCATTTCCAGAAATTGCCTTCCTTCTTCCTCTTCTCCTCTGCAGACTCTCAGCCTCCATTCATTAAGGATCCTGGGCTGATTAAAGCATTTCAGCATCCCAGGCAGGAGGCAGGCTCCAGCAAGGCCCTAGTGGAAGAGAAGAGGAGGATAAGGGTAAGGAGAGAGATCCAGAGGGGGTGGGCCACTCCACTGGATGATGTACCCCCCCCTCCACCACCACCTCCACTACTATCTCCATCACCATCACACCCATTACAACTGTCTCTGTACTGCCCAGTCCAGTTACACTCACTGAGGCTCCAGACTCTATTCAGACTACAATGGCAAACCGAAGGGTGTGATGAGTGTGGAATAGGATATACTCTCACTGTATATGTTTCATTATAGTGCACAGGTACTACGTTTGAAGGGCCTATGATATCTAGCAGAGTGTCTGCTGAGTGTGTTCAGAGCCAATTAAGTTTGGCTCATCTGCTCTCAGATGTCAGCTGTCTTCAGCATGCTTTCCTAGTTATAAACACTCAACTACTGTATATGGGTCATGTATCTAAATATCTGCTCTGGCCTGGGCAACATATGGATGGCAATGTACATGTTTGTTAGGTTGCTAGCATATTGTGAGGTTGTTTCTAATTTTGCTATCCTCGCAAACTTTTCCCAACCTAACCAATTTCACTTTGTCTTTCGTTTTGAGTGATCACTCACTTTACATATACACTAGAAACAAAATGAACCACAAAGAAATATCACATTAAGGTAAAATCCTACTGTACGTGATCGTAATTAGGCACATTAAAGGACCAGTTGACGTGCAACAGGGGGGGAAATGAGATCATCACCCAGAAGCCTGTATTGTAATACATTACAGTAAACCAGCATCATATCCTTTTCCTCTCTGTCTGACCAGCGGAAGAAAGCAATACTCTGCAGCCATACAGCCTTTCACATCACAGAGAGAGCCCTTCTCCTCGTAGTACAAAGAAAGTTTCCAGCACTAATTGCAAATCCCCTTGGGTAAATTAAAGAAGCTATTTGTTCCCTTCAACGTCCCTCTGGAGGAACTTTCCTATTTATCACTAAGATTATTTTTTCCCCCTTATTTTGTCTGAGACCCCGACAGAGATTATTGTTGGGGGTTCTCTCTGTGTGTGTGTGTGTGTGTATGTGTGTGTGTGTGTGTGTGTGTGTGTGTGTGTGTGTGTGTGTGTGTGTGTGTGTGTGTGTGTACGCAACTAGCTCTCAGTCTCACGCCAGAATTGGACGTTCATCCATGTTTCTCAAAGATCAAATTTAGAAGTATTTGCAAACGTCAAATTTCAAAGTGTTTAAGGTTATGCTTAAGCATTAACTCCAAATGTTTAAGGTTAGGGTTAAGTCTAGGCATTAACTCTGAAATTGTAAGGTTAGACATTAACTGTGAATGTTTAAGGTAAAAAAAAAAAATCTCTAGAATCGTTGGATTCGAACTTGCAACCTTTGGAATCAGAGACACGTACACCTATCCACCAACCCCATCTACAACGCCCTAGCAAACCAAAACCTACTTGAAGGTAACAGCACTCACTGTTGCCCCAAGTGGCCAGTTTCCAAATAATCTCCCGACATCCTCAGACATGGATGGACGTTGAATACTGACGTGTATCCCGGGTGACCTGGCTGTTATATGCCCATGCTTGTGTGTGTGCGCATGTGGGCATGCAAGCATGTGTTTACGTGTGTTCTGGCTATTGTGAAGGCATGGCAGGGCAGAGGACTAGTACAGACGCCTCATTATAGGCCAGGCTCATCTTGCAGGCGCTCTGTTTCCTTCCTGTGAGCTCATAATGTTGCAGCAGCAGCTCTGGCACTGGGTGGTGGAGTGATGGATGACATCATCTCTACAGGCCTGGCCGCTGCACATTGTCAGACCAAATAGCTCTACAAATGATACCGATGACATATTGGAACCAGGTCCTTGTCTATAAAGAGATTCTGATATGAAAAAGGACAAACCTGTTGAAATGAATAGTGCATAAAGTGAATGATGTTTTGACCAGTTTATGTTTTACTCAACTTTAATACTGAGCTCTGTCTGTACTGTTCAGTATACAGGAACTGGTGGCATTTTATTTTGTTGTCATACTGCAGTTCTCGGTTTAGATGTGACTCGTTTCAGAAAACTAGGCGTATGTCGCACGTCACTACTTCACAGGAGCAGCATTGGAACGTAAACACTTATTTTTCTATCAAAATGTGTTTATTGGCAGAAATGCCTTCTGGAACATGTGAACCTTAATAACAAACTTTTATTCCATACATAAATACGAATACAACTGTTAAATTATGAGACTAGTTGGTTTAGCCATGGAAAAAGTCAGGAACCCTCCCACTAGCCACGATTGGCCGAGATAATGTATGGGCTGCCGCTGGACATGCCGAGAGATGAGTTTGGATTGGTCTGCCATGTAGCACGCTTTTCTCTATAACGTGAGCTGTTCAGTATCTGATGACAGTCCATTCTACCACACCGCTTTTGAAAGATATAACGTCAGCCATTGAGAACTACAAAAGTTTTGCTACTTTTCTCAACAATATTGATGCCTTGAATTTAGCAGGCCCTATTGACAGATCAGTAGGAAAAAGTGATGGGCTGCTTTCTACACACGCCACATTCATTGTAAAGAAGAGTGACTTGACACAAAGCTGGCCAAACAAGATGTAGCTACAAACAAAACGGGGTTAAATGGTTCCAGTCTGCCGTGAAGTGTTGTATACGGGTAAGAGTCTAGCTACATTTTCCAGATAGAAGTGCCTAATTTTGGCAGAAAGACATTTTTATTGCAAGTTAAAGCATAACTGTTAGTTACATCCTAATGTTACCTAGCTAACATTGAACCTAGTTTGTTAGCTTTAGCTACCTGCAGATTCATACTACAGCTATGACAATGTTTGTATTGGTAGTAGTATGAGTTGGGGTTATGCCGGATCATTGTTTAGCTAGCTAGCTACCTAGCTAGCTACATGTCTAAACAAAAGACTCCACTTTGGACAGATTATTACATGAAGAGATGGGTGGGACTAAGGTTTAAGACAGTGTGAACGATGCTGAATGGGTGTAGACAAAGAAGTAGGTGTACCAAACACCATTCAAGGGCCATTTTCTCAAAAGTGGGGTTACATGTTTACCAACTTTCAAAGCAGAATTACTTTCCTATTGTTCCTCAACTGCAGTGTATGATATACCATTTTCTAACTCTGAGCCTCTACTTTTATTCAATATAAAAAAATAAAAAATAAATGTTGCGACCGAATCAAGGTGGTCGGTCACATATGGGAAATACAACCTGTTGGTTTAGCCATGTATATAGTAATTGGCCGTGTCTGATATCTGTCTTGCCTACTACTTACAAAAACGTTATACTGTGTATTAATCATATTACATAGGGGAGACTGGGGTAAGTTGAGCCAAATGGGTATGTTGAGCCACCCTTGTTTCTAATAAACCATACACAAAATGTGTAATATCCCCAAATATTTAGCAAGAGTTCATCATTTCATGGAGTCTGTGAAGGAAGAAGCCTCATGGAGAAAGTGGTAAGCAAGGTCCAACAAACCACCAAGTCAAATGAATGTATTGTGTTAGAGGTTTCATGATGCTTGTATCTAAACCAAAGTCATCAGTTGGAGTCTCTATAAGCTTCAACATGAGGTCCTAAAGCTAGCATGAAAGTGCATCATTGTAGCTGTGTGGGCTAATATAGTCTAACTGTTTGCCTTGGTGTGAGTTGAGCCAATGGCCATGGGATAAATTGAGCCAATGGCAAGTTGAGCAAATTGAAGTGTTTTCTCCCCAGGCTCAATGCAAGGCATAATCACTGGGCCTATGTTAAAAGTGTTTTTTTTTTTTAAGTACAAAGTGTTTGTTAGGTGTTAAGCCTGTGCTAAAAGATGCTTAAAAAGATGAAAAGGTAAAAAAGCGATTGTGATTATGTCGAATTGGGAAAATAATCTTTATTACCACGGTAGTGGTAATATAGCTTTCAGTACAGAAATTTGGAGGCTGGCTAATTAAATAAAAATGTCAAATGCTGTAAAGTTTGTATACGCTTGTTATTTAATGTATTAATAATTCAACTACAGTTAGAAACTTGAGGAAATAACATGTGCACTAGCCTAGTAGTAACACAGTAGTGAATCAAGACGATGTAAGTAGTGATGATGAAGAGGCAAACAGAAGTAACTGTTTGCAATAGTAATTCAAAAGGGTTTATGTGGGAAATGAATAAGGATCAGGAGTAATTCAGTAGTGATCCGTAGTGACACAACACTACACACACACACGGCATTCACAGTAATGTTTAGGCATTGTGTGGTAATTCAATTTTGATCATGTAGGAATTGTGTAGGTATGTGTAGGTTTTAAGTAGTAGATACCCAAAAGCTCAGTAGTTACACAGTAGTCATTAAGGAAGAATAATGTAGTGATTTGAGAAGGAAATATCTAGTATTCACCAGTAGTGAAATGTACCAATTTATCACTCATTACCACTTAAATTACTACATAAATCACTACTGGTTTACTACACAACTCAATAGCAATCAAGTAGTAAAACCAGTAGGTTTTGTGTAGATCTTGTGTAGTAGTGATGAGTAGTAATTCAGTAGTACTTTTTGGTGAGGGTCCGGAGAGACCGGATTCCTCCCTCACACACTCTGCAGCACGGCACCTGTTTACATTTCCAACCTACCTGCTTGCGCCACTCAAACAAAACCTCTCTCTCCATCTGCCTCCATTTCTCTCTCCAAAGGCACAGACAAAGAGGACTCTCTTCTATTCTGCAATGTCAGACCTGCCAGCTTTTCACTTGCAATTAACCTCCACTGGCTTCTAGCTCATCTGCTGTCGTGAGTTTAGCACCCAGTCATGGGGGGAACGACGGCTCAAGCTAAGGCAGATTGACACCAGTGGTGTGAAAGAAGATTCTAATTCTGGATAATTAGCTGACGAGAGCATGCAATAGGAAGAGGGAGGCGAGGAAGGAGGGAGGAGAGAGGAGAGGAGAAGTGGCAGTGCGTCTCAAGCGCTTTCGTCAACTGTCGATCTCTCGTCCCTCTGTCCCTCCTCTCTCCTCCCCAGACCTCTTTTGGGAGTCTTTGTCTTAGGGTCAGTGAGCAAAACGTCCCTCCTTTACTCCTAATGAAGTGACACAACCCCAGGGCCCCTGTGGTATCAGGGCTGTAGGGCTGTACACAATAACAACAGCTTTACAGTATCCTAATACTGGCGTTGCCATAGAGAGATGCATCAGAGTTAGTGAGCTCTGAAAGTCATGTACCACTGATTATTACATGATTATTACTATTTAACCAAGTAAGCAATTGAGAACACATTCTCATTTACAATAACGTCCTGGGATGTGATGCAAAATAGATATCTGGAGGATATTTTGAAAGCCTGTCTTAAATTCCATATTGAGATGTGTGGTTGTAAAGTTGGACAATCCCAATGACATCCCTTGTAGTGGGTTTGTTCACTGAGACCTCCCCAGACGTGGTCTGATGGAAATCAAGTGTGATAACAGCACCAAACGCCTGTACCAGCACACAAACAGACATACACACGGGTGCACACACATCCCCTCCCACCCCTAGCATGCACACACGCCAACACATTCCTGCTTCCTGGGGGAGAATAATAATACAACGTGTGCAGATCAAATAGCTGGGGCATGTAGCGGGTCATTATCACCACGTGGATTTGTCGCCTTCATCCCCACCACGGCAGACAACGTCCTCACCAACCAGGAGCACAAATTACACTGGGTCTTTCCAGAACCAGGGCAATTACAGCTTCTCAGTGCCATCAGTCCCTGACACGTCACACTGTACCTCAATTAGACATCATCACCTACCTGAATTCCCTCTGAGGTTCTTGGGGGAGACTGGGCGGAACGGTGGTCTGTAGGGTTCACTACTATAGCTTGTTATGGTACTGTGAGACACTCTGTGTCTAAAGTGCATACTGTATGACCTTGTTGTAATGTATGGTTGCTGTTGTTGTTGTTGTTTAGTGTTGAGGGTTTCACCAAGGCATTGGTCATGTCATGGTGGACATTTTCTTCATTCTGTCTGTGAGTGGCCTATTTCAGCAGACAGGCTTCACGGGGCTGCAACATTACAACAGCAGCCACTGAACAATAATTGACATTGATGTCTGTGCTTTCTAATAAAGAGCATCTCATCAAGGCCTTAATGCAAACCGCCACAACAGACATTTCACCAGTGGTATAGAATACATTGGATATGTGATGGGTAGCTCCACCAGAGTTGCAGTATTCCAAACAACAGCCCAGTTGATAATAAGGTCTCAGTACTAGTCCTGACATGTGCTGTTGGTTTTACCCAAAACCTGGCCCTTTGCATCCATAGGCAGAACTCTAGCCTGTAGGTCAGGAGGGACACACACACACACACACACACACAAACACACCCCTTGGAGGGAGTGTTAACATGAGGTGGTGTTAATGTGGAGTGACGTTTGGGATGTCAGATTCTTCACACCACCGGCTGGGTGGTTAATGGCCATTAGCTCTCTAGTTCTTCTCTGATAGGTTGGAGGAGAACAATGTGATTGTGGGTGTGTTATGGTGTCTTCATGAGCAGCATGTATGTTGTAGTGAGCTGAACTGGTGGTGTTAAGGACTTAAGTACTTTCACAAACATTATATTGTATCTATTACATTAAATGAAGATGCAAATGTTGTTCATTAGAACTCACTAAACTCCTATTCTTAAGGAAATATAAACATACTACCATCCAAGTGATGCAATGTTTTGCCATTTCTAACATATATTCACTCAAGCTCGCAATATCAACCACTATATCAACTCATTTCCATGAGGATACACACATTTACACAGCTACTCAGCCGGAAAGCCAATATTGTACTTTGACCTGGCAGTTCAGCCCCGTCACTACAGCATGGGCATGTGGACCGGGCCCATCCACCCATGCATGACCAAGATGGGCCTCCGACCCTCACTCAGACACAATGGCAGGCCCTGATTTTGAAATGATATCTATTACTGTTAGTGACAGCACTCCCGGACCGGCCGAATTGATGCTCCTCCGGACTGACAAGCCTACCCAACTGACGCTGATGGCTGTGGGCACAAATCAGAGTCGCTTTACTGCATTCCCTATACCCCGGCGCCGCTCACACAACGTGCCCCGTTGCATATACCCCCCCCCCCGGAAAAAAAACGGGAAAGGGAGCGAGAGGGAGAGAGAGAGAGAGAGCGAGCGAGCGAGCGAGAGAAGAGAGTGAGAGTGAGAGAGAAGAGAGAGGCGACCAAACTGAAAGGCAACATTAGGAGCCCAACTTCTAAGCACTCTGCATTCCCTCACCTTCTCTATCATCATCCTCCCTCCCTCCATCCCTCCCTCGCTCCACCACCACTCCCCCTCTCCACTCCACACTCCTCTCATCTCACTTCCCCAGTTTTTTTCCTCTTTCCGTAAGCGGCAGGGAATTTAATATCTTTAGAGTGAGGATGTAAGCCGTGAGAGAGAGAGAGAGAGAGAGAGAAAGAGAGAGAGAGAGAGAGAGAGAGAGAGAGAGAGAGATGGAGGGATGGATGGATGGATGGAGGGAGGGAGAAACTGGTGGAAGAGTGCAACAAAGGAAGCTCTTTAAGCGCCTTAATACACATGCTTGGGGAATTGGCTGTGCTACTGGAGGAGCTCGCCAGTCCCAGGGGACCAGGAAGTAGTTCATCTTGACTTTGTATGCCTTGTTTTAACCTTGTACGACTCCATTTTCTTCACAAAAACTTAAACATCGTCATGTAGTTCAACTAGTAAGTTAGCTACATTTTGCAGTAGCCTGCTTTTTTTGCCACGTAGTGGTATAGTTAACTACTGGAACTGCAAATTACTAACCAAATATTTATTTTTCAGTATCATACCTGCAAAATTCTCACTTGAAACATTGTTTTTGTTTTTAATAGTATAAATTACACATTCTCTTAACATATGAATCTAAAGTGATCTGTTCTTGCAATTTGTAGTCTATGACATTTCATTATGTTCATTTTTCACAAAATCGTTTGGATGTAGTGGACTACTTTTTCAAAGTAACTTTAGTTAAATAAACTATATGTTTCTTAAGGGTAGCTTTAGTGTAGCTGTCAGTGCAAAGTAATTGGTAACTTATTTTTGTCAGAGTAACTTCCCTAACACTGAACATTTAGTCAAATTAGTGTTTTAGCATTATGACCTACCACCTTAAATATGCATGCATGAGATAAAAGCCACTTAAAACTTTATAAACTGGTTCAAGAGTCAAAACATGACCTTAAACTCCACACCAGCATGAACAAATTAAGCAGTAGAGTAATACAGTAATGATATATTCTCCTTCCTTATGAGAGTGTCCTCATTTGGTCCATAGCTCCAGTGTATCTGCCTCTTAGGGGAGCTCCTCACTAAAAAAGTCTATATAGTCCTATTGCTGCTGAAGCAACCTGACTCCTGGTTCACAGAGAGATTAATCCTGCAGTATGGCGCCAAAGATTCCATATGTACCCTACTACATGTATGCACCGTAAAAACCGGCTGCTGCAAGGCTGACTGACATCCCATCAGTTGATTGCTGCTGGGATCTGTTCTCAATGCGAGACTATTACACACAGAGCCGGAGACACACAAATACACATACACACACATCCCCGCAGCCCCTGTATACATACCAACACACTGCCGAAGATAAATGATGATGGCAAGTGAGCGCAGTGCGGTCGTGTGTGTCACACACTCCCAGCGTCTACACACCAGCATTGCTCTACACTACAGAGAGGAGAGGTAGGGAAGCTCAGCTCAGCCCATCCAGCCGAAAGGCCTCTGGCCACCATGCCAGCACAATCACTTCAGCAGGCAGGGGGGCCCGCCGCTCCCTCTCTCCTCTCTCCTCTCCTCCTCTCAGCCCTGTCTGCCATCTCCCCCATCCCAAAGTCGTTTCTGTCAGCTTCCATATTCTTGTCTTCAGAGCCTGTTTGCCCATTCTCCCCAGACGTTTCTAGTCCGCCATGCGGCTCAACGAACAGGACCCCCGGTAAGATGGTAAACAGGCACCAGCTTCTGCAGGCGCCCTGGTAGCGGCAGTGGTGCCTGGGGACACATCTAACAGAGACCTGCCCCTGCTCTCTTAGGGAGTCTATAGGCCTCACTGTGACAGAGCCTGTCTTTACAGTACAGCAGAGCAGGCAGCTAGCTTGGGCCCTACGGACCTACGGCCTCCATATGTACACATCACTACAATCTGCCTGTTTCATTGAAGGCCTCGGCTTCTCAGATATTGCAAATACTGTCTGGAAAGATCCTGGCTAGTGGCTGGCAAGAAATCGGACAAGGCCGAATAGAAGAAGATCCGTGCTGTAGGGTAAGAGGCCTTTAGTATACTGTAAGGGATATTGTAATTGTATTTCTAGGTACTGAAAGTGTATTTCTAGGTACTGAAAGTGTATTTCTAGGTACTGAAAGTGTATTTCATGGTACTGAAAGTGTATTTCTTGGTACTGAAAGTGTATTTCTAGGTACTGAAAGTGTATTTCATGGTACTGAAAGTGTATTTCTAGGTACTGAAAGTGTATTTCAAGGTCCTGAAGGTGTATTTCTAGGTACTGTAAAACTATTTTCTGAATGACATTAGGTACAGTAGGAAAACAATGTTATTTTCATTGAATGTTGTTGCTCATCCATTTGTGACATTGTGTGTCAACATCGGTGTAACGGAAGGGGAGAATGAACTCAATTGTGAACCCAGCAAACCAAAATTGGTTCTGTGAAAGTTCCCAGAACATTTGTTAGGTCGCGGCAAATGTTCTCATAACACAAAAACGGTCCAGCTGTGGTGATGATTGTAGAATATTTTTATAGAACATTCGACTGATGTTGCAAGAACATCCTAGAACACAATTAATCTTTCCCAGAATGTGTCATTAGTTTGTGAGAACAGTCTGATGAGAACAATATGGGAACATCACAAAAGATATGTTCCAGAAACACAAAAACGGTCCAGTTGTGCGGATGATTCTACAATGTTTATTTTAGGGTGCGAAAAACATTCACCTGATGTTACAAGAATGTTCCCAGAACACATTTTAATCTGTTCTTTAAAGGATCCCAGAATGTTTCATTAGATTGTGGGAACAGTCTGTTGAGAACATTGTGGGGACATCGCAGCATAAGATAATGTTCCCAAAACACAAAACCTATCCGGTTGTGCTGATAATTAAAATGTTTCTATTGGGTTGCATAAACATTTGCCTGATGTTGCAAGAACAGTCCATAGGGGGAGAAGCAGATGTTCACGCAATATACATTTTAACTTGTCTTGGAGGTCCTCATAGCATTTCAAGAACATTTAGAAAATGTTATATTTAAGTTTGACCTAATATTACCGCAACATTCTCAGCATGCAAATCCGTAACTCCTTAAAACATAGCTTATTATTACATTTTTGACTGTCCTTTTTTTTGCCATTTATGAATGTGTTTTTCAATGCATTTCTAGGGGCTACAGTATTAAAGCATCTGTCCTATATCTAGGAGATATAAGAATGCTCAGGAAATATTTTGTTTTTTGGGACAGAACTACCTCCATACTTCCATTCATTTGTTATGGTTACCTTCAGATGAGTCCCGTGATACTTGTAGGGGTCATCGATTATAACTCAGAGTCTCTACTTTTATCCCATGTAAAAAAAACACACTTTCAAATGTTGCTACATAAGACCAAATCCAGGTGGTGAGTCACATTTAACCAGTTGGATTTAGGGGGCGCTATTTTAATTTTTGGTTGAAAAATGTTCCCGTATTAAACAAGATATTTTATCATGTGCATATAATTGACAGCTTTGGGAAGAAGACACTATGACGTTTCCAAAACTGCAAGATATTGTCTGTGAGTGCCACAGAACTGATGTTACAGGCGAATCCCAGATAAAAATCCAACCAGGAAGTGCCGCATTTTTTAAAACCGCCTCATGCCAATGACTCCTTATATGGCTGTGAATGAGCTACGAATGAGCTTACGTTTTCCCCAAGGTGTCTACAGCATTGTGACGTATTTTTAGGCATTTCCCTTGAAGAATGGCTGTAAGGGACCATATATGGCATGTGGTCACATGGTGTCTCCCGCAGAAAACCTTGTGTAAAATACTGAGGTAGCCATTTTTCCAATCGCTTCTTATGAGAAACCAACTGCCTCGACGGATATATTATTGAATATATTTGTTAAAAACCCCTTGTCGGGGTACATCCAAGATGGCGTAGCAGTAAGTCGTCCTGTCGTGTCCCTTGTATATATCGTTTCTTTTTCGTTTTTTACATATTTTTCTTCGCATATCTCTTTAAAAACATTTAGCTAAACCTAAGCTTCCAAATACTCTCCTGCAACCCGCCTCACCCAATGTAGCTATTTTTCCTAAAGTATTTATATTTACTTCGGAACCGGAACCCCTCAACTGAAGCTAGCCAGCTAACCACCAGCTATGCTAGCGGTCTTCAGCTAACCGGTCATCAGCTAACCTTTAGCTCGGAAAGCTCTCGCCAGTTCGAACAACGCGACTCTAACCAGAGCATAACGGACCTATTTATTTTTCATCCCCGGATTCATCCCCGGATTCCCACCGCAAACGGAACATTTTTCAGCTGGATCTTCACAACTAGCTATCTAGCTAAACCGCAACCCCGGATGATTACTCCTGGCTAGCGTTTCCACCCACTTAGCTTGAAGCTAGCCCGGCCAGAGCACCTGTGCTTCCACCGTAGCATACTCCTGGGCTACAATACCCGGGCCCATGACCGGTCTATCAATGTCACCGCATGAAGAGGAATAAACAGACTCACCCCATCGCGACGTCCCCCAAAGGCTAACTCTCTAGCCCTCGCTATCTCCCTGCTTGCTAATTCGGCCTGCTAACTGCTAGCTTGTCTAGCTCCGGTCCGCTAACTGCTACCTTGTTTAGCCCGGGCCTACGAACTGTTAGCTTTTTAGCACAGGCCTGCTAACCGTCTGAATCGCCGCGTCCCAAACACTCACTGGACCCATATTTACTTTCTATCTCTTTTTGATTTTTGATTTGTTTATACCTTCCGGAAACCTGCCTCACCCAATGTGATACGGAATCGCTATTATTTTAAATTTTTAGAACACACTCAAGAACCTCCAGAAGCTAACCAGCTAACTAGCTACAAGCTATTTAGTCATTGTTAGTTTTTTTAAACCTGGATAACAATCGCCAGTCCAGCTTCCCTGCCCCATCCACCGCTGCCCCCTGGACACTGATCTCTTGGCTATATAGCTGATGCACGCTGGACTGTCCATTAATCACGGTACTCCATTCTGCTTGTTTGTTTTATCTGTTGGCCCCGTTGCCTAGTCAACGCCATTTTACCTGCTGTTTTTGTGCTAGCTGATTAGCTGTTGTTGTCTCACCTACTGTTTTAGCTAGCTTTCCCAATTCAACACCTGTGACTACTGTATGCCTCGCTGTATGTCTCTCTCAAATGTCAATATGCCTTGTATACTGTTGTTCAGGTTAGTTATCATTGTTTTAGTTCACAATGGAGCCCCTAGTTCCACTCTTCACACCCCTGATAACTCCTTTGTCCCACCTCCCACACATGCGGTGACCTCACCCATTACAACCAGCATGTCCAGAGATACAACCTCTCTCATCATCACCCAGTGCCTGGGCTTACCTCCGCTGTACCCCACCATACCCCTGTCTGCGCATTATGCCCTGAATATATTCTACCATGCCCAGAAACCTGCTCCTCTTGTTCTCTGTCCCCAACGCTCTAGGCGACCAGTTTTGATAGCCTTTAGCCGCACCCTCATACTACTCCTTCTCTGTTCCGCGGGTGATGTGGAGGTAAACCCAGGCCCTGCATGTCCCCAGGCAACCTCATTTGTTGACTTCTGTGATCGAAAAAGCCTTGGTTTCATGCATGTCAACATCAGAAGCCTCCTCCCTAAGTTTGTTTTACTCACTGCTTTAGCACACTCTGCTAACCCTGATGTCCTTGCTGTGTCTGAATCCTGGCTCAGGAAGGCCACCAAAAATTCAGAGATTTCCATACCCAACTATAACATCTTCCGTCAAGATAGAACTGCCAAAGGGGGAGGAGTTGCAGTCTACTGCAGAGATAGCCTGCAAAGTAATGTCATACTTTCCAGGTCCATACCCAAACAGTTCGAACTACTAATTTTGAAAATTACTCTCTCCAGAAATAAGTCTCTCACTGTTGCCGCCTGCTACCGACCCCCCTCAGCTCCCAGCTGTGCCCTGGACACCATTTGTGAATTGATCGCCCCCCATCTAGAGCTTCAGAGTTTGTTCTGTTAGGTGACCTAAACTGGGATATGCTTAACACCCCGGCAGTCCTATAATCTAAGCTAGATGCCCTCAATCTCACACAAATCATCAAGGAACCCACCAGGTACAACCCTAACTCTGTAAACAAGCGCACCCTCATAGACATCATCCTGACCAACTGGCCCTCCAAATACACCTCCGCTGTCTTCAACCAGGATCTCAGCGATCACTGCCTCATTGCCTGTATCCGCTACGGAGCCGCAGTCAAACGACCACCCCTCATCACTGTCAAACGCTCCCTAAAACACTTCTGTGAGCAGGCCTTTCTAATCGACCTGGCCCGGGTATCCTGGAAGGACATTGACCTCATCCCGTCAGTTGAGGATGCCTGGTCATTCTTTAAAAGTAACTTCCTCACCATTTTAGATAAGCATGCTCCGTTCAAAAAATGCAGAACTAAGAACAGATATAGCCCTTGGTTCTCTCCAGACCTGACTGCCCTCGACCAGCACAAAAACATCCTGTGGCGGACTGCAATAGCATCGAATAGTCCCCGTGCTTCAATGCCATACAACACTCGTTCCGTGGCCTCCAACTGCTCTTAAACGCTAGTAAAACCAAATGCATGCTTTTCAACCGATCGCTGCCTGCACCCGCATGCCCGACTAGCATCACCACCCTGGATGGTTCCGACCTTGAATATGTGGACATCTATAAGTACCTAGGTGTCTGGCTAGACTGCAAACTCTCCTTCCAGACTCATATCAAACATCTCCAATCGAAAATCAAATCAAGAGTCGGCTTTCTATTCCGCAACAAAGCCTCCTTCACTCACGCCGCCAAGCTTACCCTAGTAAAACTGACTATCCTACCGATCCTCGACTTCGGCGATGTCATCTACAAAATGGCTTCCAACACTCTACTCAGCAAACTGGATGCAGTCTATCACAGTGCCATCCGTTTTGTCACTAAAGCACCTTATACCACCCACCACTGCGACTTGTATGCTCTAGTCGGCTGGCCCTCGCTACATATTCGTCGCCAGACCCACTGGCTCCAGGTCATCTACAAGTCCATGCTAGGTAAAGCTCCGCCTTATCTCAGTTCACTGGTCACGATGGCAACACCCATCCGTAGCACGCGCTCCAGCAGGTGTATCTCACTGATCATCCCTAAAGCCAACACCTCATTTGGCCACCTTTCGTTCCAGTACTCTGCTGCCTGTGACTGGAACGAATTGCAAAAATCGCTGAAGTTGGAGACTTTTATCTCCCTCACCAACTTCAAACATCAGCTATCTGAGCAGCTAACCGATCGCTGCAGCTGTACATAGTCTATTGGTAAATAGCCCACCCATTTTCACCTACCTCATCCCCATACTGTTTTTATTTATTAACTTTTCTGCTCTTTTGCACACCAATATCTCTACCTGTACATGACCATCTGATCATTTATCACTCCAGTGTTAATCTGCAAAATTGTAATTATTCGCCTACCTCCTCATGCCTTTTGCACACATTGTATATAGACTTCCCCTTTTTTTTCTACTGTGTTATTGACTTGTTAATTGTTTACTCCATGTGTAACTCTGTGTTGTCTGTTCACACTGCTATGCTTTATCTTGGCCAGGTCGCAGTTGCAAATGAGAACTTGTTCTCAACTAGCCTACCTGGTTAAATAAAGGTGAAATATTTTTTTTTTTTAAAGATCCTAATCAATGTTTGCCGTGTTTCTGTCGATATTATGGAGCAAATTTTGAAAAAAGTTTGGCGTTATAGTTGTAGCATTTTAGGGTCGATTTCTCAGCCAAGCATTATGAACAAACGGGAGCTATTTCGCCTACAAAAATAATATTTTTGGAAAAAAGGAACATTTGCTATCTAACTGGGAGTCTCCTGAGTGAAAGCATCTGAAGTTCTTCAAAGGTAAATGATTTAATTTGGTTGCTTTTCTTATTTTTGTGAAAATGTTGCTGCCAGCAGAGCCTAGCATAGCATTATGCCATGATAAACTTACACAAATGCTTGTCTAGCGTTGGCTGTAACGCATATTTTGAAATTCTGAGATGACAGTGTTGTTAACAAAAGGCTAAGCTTGTGTTTGAATATATTTATTTCACTTCATTTGCGATTTTCATGAATAGGAAAAGTTTATAGGGGTATTTATGTCCGTTGCGTTATGCTAATGCATTTGAGGCTATGATTACGCTCCCGGATACGGGTTTGCTCGTCATATATTTAATAAATCAACAGAACACTGAACAAAATAACAAAAGTACAAACAACCGAAACAGTCCAGTATGGTGCAAACACTAACACAGGATACAACCACCCACCAAAACACAATAGAAAACAGGCTACCTAAATATGGCTCCCAATCAGAGACAACGACTGACACCTGCCTCTGATTGAGAACCGTACTAGGCCAAACACATAGAAATATAACAGAACAAAACATAGAAAAACAACATAGAATGCCCACCACAACTCATGCCCTGACCAACTAAAATAAAGACATAAAAAAGGAACTAAGGTCAGAACGTGACATTACCCCCCTCAAAGGTACGGATTCTGGCCGCAAAACCTGAACCTATAGGGGAGGGTCTGGGTGGGCATTTACCGAGATGGCGGCTCTGGAGCGGGACGTGGACCCCACTCCACCATAGTCTCTGAGGCTATGATTACGCTCCCGGATACGGGTTTGCTCGTCATATATTAGGAGTGGCGACCCTCGCCACCAACCCCGGATTGGGGACCCTAGCAACGGGTCCCGAATGGACGGGAGATTCCGGCAGCACCAGAGTGACAGGCGATTCCGGCAGCTCCGGAGTGAAGGGCGATTCCGGCAGCTCAGGACAGGCGGGCGACTTCGGCAGCTCAGGACAGGTGGGCGACTCCGGCAGCTCAGGACAGGCGGCCGACTCCGGCAGCTCAGGACAGGCGGGCGACTCCGGCAGCTCAGGACAGGCGGGCGACTCCGGCAGCTCAGGACAGGCGGGCGACTCCGGCAGCTCAGGACAGGCGGGCGACTCCGGCAGCGCTGGATAGGAGGGAGACTCCGGCAGCGCTGGACAGGAGGGAGACTCCGGCAGCGCTGGACAGGAGGGAGACTCCGGCAGCGCTGGACAGGAGGGAGACTCCGGCAGCGCTGGACAGGAGGGAGACTCCGGCAGCGCTGGACAGGCGGGAGCACCTTTAGGGAGGAGACAGAGAGACCCCCTGGTGCGAGGGGCTGCCACCGGAGGGCTGGTGCGTGGAGGAGGCACCGGATAGACCGGACCGTGGGGGCGCACTTGAGGTCTCAAGCACCGAACCTGCACAACCCTACCTGGTTGGATACTCTGCGTAGCCAGGCCAGTGCGGTGAGGTGAAAAAGACCACACTGGGCTGTGCTGGCGAACCGGGGACACCATGCATAGGGCTGGTGCCATGTACCTCGGCCCGAGGAGACGCACTGGAGACCAGATGCGCTGAGCCGGCTTCATGGCACCTGGCTCGATGCCCACTCTAGCCCGGCCGATACGAGGCGCTGTGCCCTAACGCACCGGGCTATGCCTGTGCACCGGGGACACCGTGCATCTCACGGCATAACACGGTGCCTGCCCGGTCCACCTCTCTCCACGGTAAGCACAGGGAGTTTGCGCAGGTCCCCTACCTTACTTAGCCACACTAAGTGATAAATATCATAAATATTTGGGGCTGCCCACGTCCCAGCCGTGCTGCCGTGCTGCCGTGCTGCCTCCTCATATCGCCGCCTCTCAACTTTTGCTGCCTCCTGCTCTGCCTTGGGCTGGCGATATTCCCCAGCCTGTGCCCAGGGTCCCTTGCCGTCCAGAATCTCCTCCCATGTCCAGGAGTCTTGAGATTTCTGCCGCTCATTACCACGCTGCTTGGTCTTCTTTTGGTGGGTGGTTCTGTAACGGAATTCCTCTTCTTCCGAGGAGGAGTAGCAAGGATCAGACCAATGTGCAGCGTGGTAAGTGTCCATAATCATATATTTAATAAATCAACAGAACACTGAACAAAATAACAAAAGTACAAACAAACAAACGAAACAGTCCCGTATGGTGCAAACACAGGATACAACCACCCACCAAAACACAATAGAAAACAGGCTACCTAAATATGGCTCCCAATCAGAGACAACGACTGACACCTGCCTCTGATTGAGAACCATACTAGGCCAAACACATAGAAATACAACAACAGAACAAAACATAGAACACAACATAGAATGCCCACCACAACTCACGCCCTGACCAACTAAAATAAAGACATAAAAAAGGAACTAAGGTCAGAACGTGACACCCACAACCTAATTAAACATTCTGGGAACCTTTAAAGAACAAATCAAATTTGTTTTGGGAACATTCTTGCAACATTAGGCAAATGTTTTATATGACTGGACAGTTTTTGTGTTATGAGAACATGCGACCTAACAAATGTTCTAGAAACTTTGACAGAACCTATTTTGATATGATGTGAAAACATTACTGGTACATTGTGTTATTACATTACCTGGAAACCTAATGATAACTTTTGGGGACTGTTCTGTTTTTAAAGATGCTGTGCATGACATTTTAGTGGATGTTACAAGAACATTCCAAAAATTCTCAATGTTTTAGGGATGTTATCATCCTAATGTTAGATAAAATCCTAACTAGAACTTACAGGAATCTTAGCTAGTGTTCTGGGAATGTTCACAGTTTGCTGGGAATATACTGTAGATAAATCCTTGACACAGTGTTTATTTTTTATTTATTTGACCTTTATTTAACTAGGCAAGTCAGTTAAGAACAAATTCTTATTTTCAATGACGGCCTAGGAACAGTGGGTTAACGGCCTTGTTCAGGTGCAGAACAACAGATTTGTATCTTGTCAGCTTGGGGGTTTGAATTTGCAACCTTCCGGTTACTAGTCCAACGCTCTAACCACTAGGCTACCCTGCAGTGGTTTCCCCCTGCATTCGTCAGGGTAAACTAGTTGGCCGAGTAGACAGGTGCGTGTTCAATATGGTGAAACAATACCTCACTCACTCAGCCACATCAAGTTCAACAACAGCAATGCCAGTGGACCAATGGCTGGACTAGGGTGTGAATATCTGTGAGAGAGAGAAAAAAAAGCATCCTTACAGTGATCTCGCCATTTCTTGTATTTGTCTTGTTTTGTTGATACAGAAACTGTGATTGAATATTTGAACACCTTTTAACTAACTCTTCATTGAAAAGAGCCTTTGAATAATCGGCCCATGTCCTGATTAACGGTCATCCAACTTCTGCCTGCTCAGCTTGTGGTTGCCATGACCCATCAAGACCACCGCTAATTAGCTACCCAGAGTTCAATATCATCACAAATCGCTAATGTCAAGGTATTAAGTGGCACTAAGGATAATGAACATATTAACCTTATGGGGTAGTGATGGAGTGATATCCTGGAAAGGGGTGGAAAAGAGGAGGTAAGGAAGCAGGGAAAGAAGGGAAAAAAGGATTCATGCTTTTTGCTTTCCACACTTCCTCTACAAAGAAAGAAAACTACTAGAATCGAAAAGATTTGAAAGAAAGGAGACAGAGAGAAGGAGTAGACACCAGAAAATGAAGCACATCCAAACTCCCAACAGTAAAACCTTAGGGATCTATTCAATCTGTATCAGTGAATCGTTACAGATTACGCACTAGGAATTGAAATGTCATTTCCAATTGAGCAGACATACAGTATGCAGCGTTTACCGCTAATGCAGTCGCTGCTATTTTTTTAAATGTGTCCTTTATTTAACTAGGCAAATCAGTTAAGGTCAAATTCTTATTCACAATGACAGCCTTGGAACAGTGGGTTAACGGCCTTGTTCAGGTGCAGAACAACAGATTTTTACCTTGTCAGCTCGGGGATTTGATCTAGCAACCTTTTAGTTACTGGCCCAGCACTCTAACCACAAGGCTACCTGCTAACACCAGAACATTGCCTTTCAATTTCAATCACGCTGAAATGCTAAAATGCTGAAATTCAGCGTTACCGATTGAATAGAGCCCTTAAAGGACCCGTCAGAAGTTGAAACAATAACACAACATTCACCCAGCCACTGTTTCAGTTAAAAGCTGAGGGATTGGGCTGGGAAAATGTAATCACGCTCAAATTCATAGAAAGAGCTGTGGATGCAACGACTGAACACCATTATATCCATTTATGTTTGGATGCTTTCAGGCATTTGGATGCAACATGCTTTCAGGCTATACAGTATTAATTTACATGAACTTCGTTTACAAACATTGGAGTAAAATAGGCTTCCATGTCTGGTTCTGATGGGTTACGACAGTTATACTACACTCATGAGGCAATTGTTATATTTTTTAAGAATCAATGGGTACGTATCATACATTCTTAAGTCCAAAAAATGAATGTAGCAACTACTGATTGCTCCTTTAAATCCCAACTATCTATACTTTCTACTGTACATTAAAAAACTGAACTTCCTCTGTGTGATTCCTGCCCTCTCCCTTCCTCTGGTTTGATGTAAACGCTGGAGCCAGCAGGTCTATCCATCTCCCATTTAATGACAGGACGAGGGAGGCCTGTCCTTAAGAGTTGATGGTGGAATCTGTGTCGGTTCCCTCCTGCTCTGGCCCCGACACAACAGTTAAGGGCGGTACAGGCCATATATATTGACCAGGCTACTGCATCTAGTGCACATCTACAGTGCTGAGTTCTGCCAGTCCTTCCATCAGGAAGGATACTGGGCCCTTCCCACAGGCAATGAAACCTCACAACAACTCTTCCAGAGTGATCAGTCTGTCACCATCCCTCACTGCCTTTATGTGCTCTCCGATGCCACTCAGCCCCATCCCACAAAATGGCTGAACGATGCAAACATTGATCTGGGGGGTAGGGGGTCTCAAAACCCATCCGACAAAGTGAGATTTCCACACAGAGAGAGGAACCATTTCAGGTGCTCTAATACTTGGTGGAGGAGGTCCCCCGTGGACAAAGGCGCAAGGAAAGGCCCATTGTGGGCTGGCCCTGGGCCGCCCACAGTCAGTATTCTCTGTCAGATCGTAAAAGATAATTGCGCTGCCTGGGCTTTTTAAGAGTTATCCAACGACTTCCTCTGGGGTGGTCAGGGGACTAATGTGTGTTTACTGGGATGGAGATGACAGAGAGACGCAGCCTGAGACTGCTAACCACCAGGGAAGATAAGACATCCCCATCTCTCCAATTTAGGGAAGAAGGAAGGGAGGGGCTCATTTTGTTAAGCGGAGACACAGAGAGTGTGTCACTTTCTCCCCCATTCTCCTCCACCTGACCTGGGGTCCAGGGGCTGTGAATAGCTGTCCACCGGGCTGCCTGTGTCTCTGTGTGGGCCTCCCCTGGTCCAGACCCAGGGATCTATGGGGAGTTGTTCACTAGCTCCATTCACTGTAACTTCATGAGGTGTGTGGGGAGGTAATGGAACTATAGTCCAGGCCTTGTAGCATGGGGCTCCACCTGCCAACCAGGCTGGCCCACACAAACACTGCACAGGAATTCACACACTGTGGGCTGGGCTGCCTTCCCATGCAAACAGGAGGCACTGCTGCCCGACACACTGGACTCAAATGATTAAAATAACTAAGCTAAACATCAAACTTAACAAGTCAACATTAGCATTATTTCGAGAAATTAACCTGACTTTCAGGCTTTGAAAATGTTTTCAAAGGATGTTTGAATTGGTTGTTCCATCCAACAAACTGAATATGAAATGTTGATGTAGGATGTAAATTATACCAATACACAATATGCCACTTGTCTATTCCAACTTCCACTGAATGGACAAAGCATACACTTGATTTACATAATCAGCTCGGATAGGACTCACACACACACACACAACCCTAATCGAGCTGCATGACATTTTTAAGGAATCCTCCCGTCCGTTTTCAGTATGTTTATTTATTCGATACATCCAAGGTTGCCTGTCCATTGTTCGTAAGTGAGTCAGAAGGGCCTGAGGAGTCAAATTCATTTGCTGGGCCTTTATTCAATCATGGCGGCTCCTCCTGGAGTGCAACTATCCCACAGATCTATGGTAATATGGAGCCTGAGGGGGAGGACAATTACATTACCCAGGCTGTGTGTCTGATGCATCTCCAGATTGGCCCTCTCCCACTCTCCCTCTGTCTCTCCTGGCTAGTTGCATGGGTGTTTAACCCCGAGGTCTGGACTGACTGACTGAGAGGCAGTAATCAGCTCTGTCTCTCTGTCTGTAGCGCCCAGTCGGTTCGGCTCCCAGCACGTCTACATGGCCCCTATACAACCACTACAGCCCCAGACAGAATGCCTGCATGGATATGGGGCCACTAAAAGAGAGAGAGAGAGAGAGAGAGAGAGAGAGAGATTGAGAGAGAGATGGTGAGTATGCAGGCCATTGAAGAACTGGGAAATGTTCAGATGCCTGTTGACATGACTAAGAAAGGGACCATATTGTAGTGAATTTCTATGAGCTAATGAATCTAAGATAATACCCCTGGTAAACACCTAATAGATTTCAACAACAAATGTTACATACTTTGGGAAATATCAAAAGAAAGAGAAAATGTGGGCATTGCTGAAAAAGGGTCCAGGATATCAAAGCCTCTGATGAGAACCTACTCGCGCTCCTTTTTATTGTGCACTCCACGTCATCTGTCAGGATTTGGCTGTAGTGTGTGAACTCTACAGAGCTGTGGCTGCTGTTTGATCACTGCGTGTGACTGACCTGTCATTACGTGGTGCTGAGGCCTAACATAGCCCACACAGAGAGCTCAGGTGTTCAAAGCGCATATCAGAACCTAATGCTTCTTAGGTAGTTCTTTATGAGTTTTAGTTTAGAGAACGATCTCACCGCAGAACTGACCATTACAGGGAAACTTGATTGTTGTAGTAACATCAGGGAACCTGGGCAGAAGGGAGTGGTGCTTCAAATACAGCAGTTCTTTAATTGAGACTTTCATTCTCCTTAATTGCCGGCCTCAATACATTATGGAAAGAAATGAACTGTATAGAAAGCTCTGGGGACAAATTGCAGACACAAACAGATTATCATGTTTAGCGGACAACAGTTCTTGAGGTTTTGAACAAAAAAAGCAGCTTGCGATTTCATTCATACTAGTAAACCGGTGTTTGAGTTGTGTGGTTGTAATATCAACAGTCCATTATCTCTGGTATATCTTGGCATGTATCATTCAAGACTAAGTTCAAATTGTTGGGCCCTCAACTTGGACCTACCGGTCGTTGGGAAAACATGCAGCCCATTTCTTTAGGCTATTAGCCAGACAAAACCAACAATAAATAGTGGCTGAATTTATCCTCAATTCCACTACTTTTTTCCTCATTGTTAGGCTATTTGATCTGTATAATTTTTTTAAGTGTAGAAATAGAGTTGATCAGGCTGTTCATTGTGGCCTGTTGAATTTTGTCCCACTTCTCTTCAATGGTTGTGTAAAGTTGCTGGATATTGGCGGGAACTGGAACCCAATGTCGTACATGTCGATCCAGAGCATCCCACACATGCTCATTGGGTGACATGTCTGGTGAGTATGCAGGCCATTGAAGAACTGGGAAATGTTCAGCTTCCAGGAATTGTGTACAGCTGCTTGCGACATGGGGCCGTGCATTATGCATCATGCTGAAATATAACATGATAGCGTCAGATGAATGGCATGACAGTGTGCCTCAGGATCTCATCACGGTATCTCTGTGCATTCAAATTGCCATCGATAAAATGTGATTGTGTTTGTTGCCTGTAGCTTACGCCTGCCCATACCATAACTCGACCACCACCATACAGCACTCTGTTCACAACGTTGACATCAGCAAAGTGCTTGCCCACATCACGCCATACACGTGGTCTGCGGTCTGCGGTTCTCTAAAACAATGTTGGAGGCGGCTTATGGTAGAGAAATGAACATTACATTCTCTGGCAACCGCTCTGGTAGACATTTCTTCGGTCAGCATGCCAATTGCACGTTCCCTCAAACCTTGAGACGTCTGTGGCTTTGTGTTGTGTGACTAAAATGTGTGACAGAGTGTTTTTTATTGTCCCCAGCACAAAGCGCACCTGTCTAATGATCATGCTGTTTAATCTGCTTTTTGATATGCCACACCTGTCAGTTGGATGGATTATCTTTCATGGCACAGGTTGCAAAAAATAAATAGATACAAATGATATGTGTTATACTTCTGCCAGGTAAGCCTACTTTGCAGTTAACATTTCATTGAGAAGGTTTTGGGGAAAGTATTTCAGTCAACCCACAAGATGTTATGACATCAACTGGCTACACCAAGTGGTAGACAAACGCTCACACCACACAGACAGACATCTCATCCATATATTTATATGTATATATTCTTAGTCCATTACTTTACTTAGATTTCTGTGTATTAGGTAGTTGTTGGGGAATTGTTAGATTACTTGATAGATATTGCTGCACTGTCGGAACTAGAAGCACAAGCACTTCGCCACACTCGCAATAACATCTGCTAACCATGTGTATGTGACATATAACATTTTTATTTTATATTATTTTACAGTAGATATTGTTTCAAGTTTCGTTTTTTAAGTCAATAGTGGCTAACCAGGGGTGGGATATTGTCAATATTGCATCTGATACTTGTGAGATTTGTTTATGACAGTTTGTGGTGAAACACGTGAAAATTGCATGTACTTTCAGAATTGTTTGGCGAGTGACTCATAGGTGGGCTACTGGTAACTGGTGATTGACTTGTTGGAGACCCTTGAGGTAGGCTATACAGGACAGTTGTATATTGAAAACAATATATTGGTAGCTGATTAGTATGCTGTTGCTTTGAAAATACATTTTACAATCTGCAATGTTTGAATTTCCAACTTGAATTACTGAACAAGTAATTACATTATTGCCGCCAGCCAGCAGCCTGCGTTACGCCAGGGGTCAGAGGGCCCTAGTAGGATGACTCCAGATACCAGCAGAACCCAAGCTGATTGACAGGGGCCCCTGGGAGCCCCTGGTAGCCACACAGACCATGACAGGAGCATGGTGACAAGAGATTCCACCATCACTTCCCTTCCCTCAGACATCTCCCTCTCTCGGAGAGGCTCAGGAGGACAGCAAGAAGGAGAGGTGAGAAGCCCGCGCCCGATTACGCACCATCCCAATTGCCCATCAGAATGAGAATTTGCGTCTTGGTCAAAGTCGTTACAATGCATCTTAAAACTTAAAACTTCAAATAGTAATGAAAGTACTTGCTGTATCTGCCCTTACCTTCACCTCAAGAAATAAAAGAGAAGAGAAGTGTCACTTTGGTGCTAATGAACACTGTTTATTTTTGGTGTTTGTTAGATGTGTTTGCTAGAAAGGAGTATTAAACTGCACACACACACACACACACACACACACACACACACACACACACACACACACACACACACACACACACACACACACACACACACACACACACACACACACAGACTCCCCAGCAAACACAAACACAGACAGATAAACACACACACCCATATTACCCCCTCTGAACAAAGACCAGAGAGACATTGACATGACCCAGATAATTGGCCTGAAAGTCTTGCCTCCACAATTTGATCAATTTGCCGTTTCCTCCCAGTGCTGGCCGACCCTGTCCCCCACAGCTACTCTCCAGCCCCCCACGCCAAGCCATGCGGACGAGTCCACGCACACTGCCGCCGCTACTGTGTCTTTCTCCCCTTTTCCCCCCAAATCACCATTAAGCCTGCCTGATGTCTGCTGCCTGCTGCCGGCCGGGACACAAACATGCTCTTGCCCCTGTCATCTCCGTAGCAGGGCAGGGACAGAAGAAAAAAGGCTGACAGTTTGTCTTGTACCATATGCCAAGTGGCAGCAAAGCCAAACTGATATGTAGAGAGTTTGGGCTCCTGCCAGAGGCTCTTTTGGTGTATTTTATTATTTTTCTCCGCATCTGCTTGTGTCTCGGGCGGAAATGTGAAACAAAATCGTCGTCTGGCCTCACCAGGCGGATTTACTGTCCATGCCTACAGTGGGATCGCCTTTGATCGTTATTTGTGCAATATTTCAGACAGCACTCATGATACTCAGGAGACAGGGAGCAGTGATACCACAGTACTCATGATACTCAGGAGACAGGGAGCAGTGATACCACAGTACTCATGATACTCAGGAGACAGGGAGCAGTGATACCACAGCATTCATGATACTCAGGAGACAGGGAGCAGTGATACCACAGTACTCATGATACTCAGGAGACAGGGAGCAGTGATACCACAGTACTCATGATACTCAGGAGACAGGGAGCAGTGATACCACAGCATTCATGATACTCAGGAGACAGGGAGCAGTGATACCACAGTACTCATGATACTCAGGAGACAGGGAGCAGTGATACCACAGCATTCATGATACTCAGGAGACAGGGAGCAGTGATACCACAGTACTCATGATACTCAGGAGACAGGGAGCAGTGATACCACAGCATTCATGATACTCAGGAGACAGGGAGCAGTGATACCACAGTACTCATGATACTCAGGAGACAGGGAGCAGTGATACCACAGCATTCATGATACTCAGGAGACAGGGAGCAGTGATACCACAGTACTCATGATACTCAGGAGACAGGGAGCAGTGATACCACAGCATTCATGATACTCAGGAGACAGGGAGCAGTGATACCACAGTACTCATGATACTCAGGAGACAGGGAGCAGTGATACCACAGCACTCATGATACTCAGGAGACAGGGAGCAGTGATACCACAGTACTCATGATACTCAGGAGACAGGGAGCAGTGATACCACAGTACCCATGTCATTTCTACTTTTTAGAGGAATAAATCTTTCCCACTTTCTAAGGAAAGACTGGTTAAAATAAAATACCTTGCTCTGCTCTGGATGTTGAAGGTTCACAATTGTTGTGTTCTCTCAGTGAATATGACTTGAATAGTGTCCTCAGTTACAGTAACAATGAATTCAACTACAGTGTAAACAAATCATCCATTTAGATTCGTATGATTCATAGGACATCATTACTTCACTCTTTTGACTCAGACGGTAAACATAAAACGTTGATTTGTCACAGACCACCCCAGGCAACCAATTAGAAATAAGAAGGGTATGGAGGGTCATCTGGGTGTGAGGTAAAAATGTGACACCCAATAAACGTTGGCTACACAACAGAGCTCTCAAAGACGCAGGTCAAATACATTACAACACAACACTAATATCATCAGACCGACATCTACCGGTCTGGGTGCTAAACTTGGGTCAGACACCTACAGCTCTAGTCTCTACTTGGCACTTTGACTTATTTTCCACAAATGTTACACTCTCAATGTGCAATACATCTTCTAAATCTGCCAGACAGAACAAAATACATTTCCATAAATCAACTTGTCAGTCAACACCTCAGGAATGCATCTAAGAAAATAGCCAGGTTGACAAACTGGGCCAGAATGACCGGCTTGCGCTCCACTGCCTCATCAGCTCTGTGGGGCTCTGAGGGTCATGTGTGTGTGTGTGTGTGTGTGTGTGTGTGTGTGTGTGTGTGTGTGTGTGTGTGTGTGTGTGTGTGTGTGTGTGTGTGTATGTGTGTGTGTGTGTGTGGACAGGTGATTGACAGGTGCCTTGGGGACCTAAAGGGGAGAGCGGGGGTGCAGACTAGGAAAGGAGATGCCAGGGCAGGGGAGGAAGGCAGCATGATGGCACTGCCGGGCAGATGTGACACAGGTGAGGGCAGAATTGAGTCCCCTCGAAGGCTCTTCAGTGATGCCCCTTTACCTTCTGTAGATAGAAGGCACAGAGTGGCCCCATCCACGGGAGACAACACAGGTACATACACACACGCACGTGAGACAATCACAAACACAGCTTTGCGTTCTTGCTACTCCTTATCTGTCTTCCTACTCCTTATCTATCTATCTTATGTTTTTCAGAAATGTCTACCTATATAACTGGCTGTAGCAAATTCAATAGTTGTAAATTTAATTCTGAATTTCAAAATTTTTGAAAAATATCATCAATTTATTTTATCGTCACATTTAATTGATTTCAAACCCAAAGAAAATTACATGTTTGTAATATTAAATATTTTTGTAGGTGTTTATAGACTCGGGCTCCCGAGTGGCGCAGCGGTCTAAGGCACTGCATCTCAGTGCTAGAGGCGTCACTACAGACCCTGGTTTGATTCCAGGTTGTATCACAACCAGCCCTAATTGGGAGTCCCATATGGCGGCGCACAATTGGACCAGTGTCGCCCGGGGTAGGCCGTCATTGTAAGTAAGAATTTGTTCTTAACAGACTTGACATGTTAAATGAAGGTTACATTTTAAAAATCCCAGACCCCGCCCAGCAGTTTCATCTACAGCCATACTTGCCTCTGATCGCTGGCCGGCCTCATTTCTCTCCAACCTTTTAGTATATATTAAATCCATAACTTCAGGAAAAATGATTGACCAGTCTATTGACTAGCCATCTGACCGCCCCTCAACCCCCTTCCCACCCACAACTCCCCAGACAGGCGCCTGATGCAACTCCCTCCATCCCTCCTTCTTCATCACTTTTCATCTTGATTTAACTTGTCTGGAAGTTTAACCCCAGCTGTGCCTGGTCTCTGTGGCGCCTAGCCAGGCGTCTCCGGTTCCACTCGTCTTTATCGCCCTATGGAGGACCCTCATTAATCCAGCCTCACTCAGAGACAGCGCATCACACTACTCACAGTGTCACCACTACTCCACCATACGATAGCCCACCGCACCATCTGTACTGGAGAGTTTTATTGAACCATTATAACATAGTATCCTCTTTCTCACTAACTCCTAAATAAAACCTGGAAAAATATGGATTTACAATAGAATCAGTTATGTAAAAAATCATTCATTTTGCAAAGTAAAACCGAGTAACCCCTCTGTTAATCCCAGTGCCCTATCTGAAGCTGACAGTTTAAAAGCCTCCCTGAACAATTCTGTGTCCAATGGGCAGCAAATGAAGCCATCTGAGAGACTTTGAGTCCAGGCCATACCAAACTGCAGAGAGGGAAACACTCTGCTGCGTAAAGAAAAACACAACAACAACAACAAAAACAGAGAAAAAAAACAAAATAACAATAATAATTATAGCTAATAATGGACCGGCTTGCTAGCGACGTAAAATAATTGTCAGTTAGATGTTTAAGTGGAAAATTGGTATAGTAATAGGGAAAGTAGAAAGAGAAAATGAGAGTGAGTGAGAGAGAGAGAGAGAGAGAGAGAGAGAGCGAGAGAGAGAGAGAGAAAAAAAGAGAGAGAGCAGCTGAAGTAGGTCAATCAATGAGTGGGGGAGCCCAACAGGGCCGAGACACAGCAGCCCACGGGGACCCCTCTCACTCCCTCCACAACCACAACAGAACAGCCAAGAACACTGGCGTGTGGAGGGGGACAGTCTAACCACTACCAATGTTATCTGGGAGAACGGGAGGTCTTCTGCCTACAGTAATATTTCAACGGAACAGGTTAAGAATATCTTTTATATATTAGATGTGTTTAATCACTGGAATGTCAATGCAGATTTCCCAATAAAATGTATTCCAAGAAAGAAAAAAAATGACATTAAAATCTTAAAAACGAGCTTGAGCTTGGTTTATAGTCCAATACAAACGCTAATAAAGAACTGAATAATAAAATAAAAAATAAAAAATAACAACAATGGAAGCATCTTAAACATTGGTCTTGGGAACAACAATTGTGTATATTTTTCCATGCAGATATATGATTAATTGATTAGAATGGATTATATTTTATTCAGGGCCTGTGTGGAGGCAACGCAGCGCCCATCTGCCCTGAGTTTCACCACTCAGTCATGTTGCATCAGCCAGTGGACTGAGTAAGAGATGCTACCTCCCAACTCTGCTGCTTGTCACTGCCACTCAACTGCCATTGTGACGTGTTTCCCTCCTCTCCCCCATTAATGTCACTCATTTTCAACACACTCGCAAATGGAAGCGCTCCGTGAGGACCCTAAACAGGGAGAAAAGCAGCCTTCATTCATGTTTCAGTATACATGGGCACTAGAAAAGAAACAAGCTTGATATCTCTTAAGTAGCTAATGTTCCTATCCTATTCGGTCATGAGATGCGCTGTTGAAATAAGTCCCTGGTAGTTACCTGACTGATGCTGCAGTTTATGCCCACCAGCGAATTGGCGATTTCAAACAGCCAATGAGCCTCGGAGGGGTCAAAGTTCCCGGGTGACCAATTGGATCATGACCCATTAGGACAGATACGGGGTGAGGTTTAGTAAAGGTCGCCCAGGGGTCAAGGAGTGTCTTGCATTCCACACTCTTAATCCTCTCTGCAGTCTGGAACCTTGCCTGCACCCCAGTTGCCCCCCCGCCTCACATGTTTCGCACGGTCCCTGTCCGCCAACAAGCACAGGTTTGGTGATTGATTGGATAAAGAGACTTAAAATAAATGTCCCTGCGCAGGGAAAGTGCGTGTTTTAACCCCGTTGCCCCACATACCGTCCCTCCTCTCTGTCATCTCTTCCCACTCACTTTAAAGCAAAGTTCTGAAGATGTGGGTAATTTGTCAGACCACTCCCCCACCTGTTGGAGGGCTACCAGGGATGTTTTGGACCATGTCGCCAGGGCGGGGGGCACCCAGACAAGGCAGTGATGGTGGTGGTGGCAGCCTGTGCTTCTGGGCAGGGGAATGCCCATCCATCAGTTCTGTGACAGCCATGACACACAACCCCGCAGCACTTGTGCCCCTGCCTCCCTCCCTCCCTCCATACATACATGTATATGGTTAGTGATTCACCACACACAAGGCTAGAATTCTGGTATTGCTCCATCTGTGCTGGAGTGTACATAACACAGGGGTCTGGAAACAGCAAATCACACCAGACATCAGCATTACAGTGTTTGTGTTGGAGTAGCCTCCTGCTGTGCCTTAAATTGCCACCCTACCCTATCCTACACAGAGCCCCACCAAGCCAAACACACAGGAACATAATGTAGCCATGTAAACGGTGGGCCCTGAAGCATATAGGAGAAACGTGAACCCCCTGTATGAGCCATTAGGAGAGTAAATGAATAACCAGAGGAGCTTCGATTTCCTTAACGCCATCTCTGCCTTATGGCCAGGGCCTGAGTCATGTTATCTCTTCATCAGGAGACCTCCTCTCTCTCCCTGTGTGTGTGTGTGTGTGTGTGTGTGTGTGTGTGTGTGTGTGTGTGTGTGTGTGTGTGTGTGTGTGTGTGTGTGTGTGTGTGTGTGTGTGTGTGTGTGTGTGTGTGTGTGTGTGTGTGTGTGTGTGCGTGCGTGCGAGGTACGTAACCTAGCAGTTAGAGCGCTGGGCCAGTAACTGAAATGTTGCTGGTACAAATCCAAGAGCCGACATACAGTTGAAGTCGGAAGTTTACATACACTTAGGTTTTTCAACCACTCCACAAATGTTAGCAAACTATAGTTTTGGTAAGTCGGTTGGGATATCTAGTGTGCGCATGAGCAATTTTTCCAACAATTGTTTACAGACAGATTATTTCACTTAAAATTCATTGTATCACAATTCCAATGGGTCAGAAGTTTAAATACACTAAGTTGACTGTGCCTTTAAACAGCTTGGAACATTCCAGAAAAGGATGTCATGGCTTTAGAAGCTTCTGATAGGCTAATTCACATCATTTGATTCAATTGGAGGTGCACCTGTGGATGTATTTCAAGGCCTAGCTTCAAACTCAGTGCCTCTGCTTGACATCATGGGGAAATTTTAAAAAATCAGCCAAGACCTCAGAAAAACAATTGTAGCCCTCCACAAGTCTGGTTCATCTTTGGGAGCAATTTCCAAACGCCTGAAGGTACCACGTTCATCTGTACAAACTATAGTATTCAAGTATAAACACCATGGAACCACGCCGCCATCATACCGCTCAGGAAGGAGACATGTTCTGTCTCCTAGAGATGAACCAACTTTGGTCCGAAAAGTGCAAATCAATCCCGAACAACAGCAAAGGACCTTGTGAAGATGCTGGAGGAAACCGGGACAAAAGTATCTATATTCACAATAAAACAAGTCCTATATCAACATAACCTGAATGGCTGCTCAGCAAGGAAGAAGCCACTGCTCCAAAACCTCCATAAAAAAAGCCAGACTACGGTTTGCAACAGCACATGGGGACAAAGATCGTACTTTTGGGAGAAATGTCCTCTGGTCTGATGAAACAAAAATAGAACTGTTTGGCCATAATGGCCATCGTTATGTTTGGAGGAAGAAGGGGAGGCTTGCAAGCCGAAGAACACCATCCCAACCGTGAAGCACAGGGGTGGCAGCATCATGTTGTGGGGGTGCTTTGCTGCAGGAGGGACTGGTGCACTTCACAGAATAGATGGCAGCATGAGGAAGAAAAACCATATGGATATATTGAAGCAACATCTCAAGACATCAGTCAGGAAGTTAAAGCTTGGTCACAAATGGGTGTTCCAAATGGACAATGACCTGAAGCATACTTTCAAAGTTGTGGCAAAATGGCTTAAGGGCAACAAAGTCAAGGTATTGGAGTGGCCATCACAAAGCCCTGACCTCAATCCTATAGAAAATGTGCCTGTGCGAGCAAGGAGGCCTACAAACCTGACTTAGTTACACCAGCTCTGTCAGGAGGAATATGTCAACATTTTCCCAACTTATTGTGGGAAGCTTGTGGAAGGCTACCCAAAACGTTTGACCCAAGTTAAACAATTTAAAGCAATGCTTCCAAATACTAATTGAGTGTATGTAAACTTCTGACCCACTGGGAATGTAATGATGAAATAAAAGCTGAAATAAATCATTCTTTCATACTATTATTCTGACATGTCACATTCTTAAAATAAAGTGGTGATCCTAACTGACCTAAGACAGGGAATTTTTACTATGATTAAATGTCAGGAGTTGGGAAAAACTGAGTTTAAATGTATTTGGCTAAGGTGTACTGTGTGTAAATTTTCGACTTCAACTGTATCTCTGTCAATGTGCCCTTGAGCAAGGCACATAACCTTAATTGCCCCTGTAAGTCGCTCTGGATAAGAGCGTCTACTAAATGACTAAAATGTTCCATGTTTGTGCATGTATTTCTCTGTGCGTGTGCAGATTGATTTATGTGTGGTCTAGAGGCAGGCCGTCGTCCACTCAGCAGGATAGAGCTAACTCCCTGCAGGGGGCCAGAGAAAAGGGCTACAGCATCTCTCCACTGGGAAAGGCTTACCAGCCACTGGACACACAGACAGAGGCTTCCCCCTGAGACCCACAACACTGGACATCTATCACACCAAAGACTAGTGTGTATATACAATCTGTGTGTGTGGTTATTCAATTCAATGTGAATTAAATCACGACTATGATTCATATGTCAATTATCTTCATATTAATTCATAGGAAATGTGCAATAAAAAGGCAACATGTACCAGACATGTAAAATAATAAATGTGAATAATAAAGAGCTTAATCGACTGGTATACAATACAAAATATTGTCTTAATTCTAGTACTGTTATGTAGCCTGGCATGTAAAGGGTGTGATGAGAAGTTCTGGCACAGTATCCCATAATTGGTTGGAATGACAGAGATGAGGTGAGACTTGATAACCGTTCTGCAAACGTTTACATCTTCTCACGGTATGCTGCTGATACAAGCTCACATCAGAATAGAAATAGCATTCAAATACCTCTATTGGAAATATCCCCATGGCAAAGATAGTGGACTAAACCAACCATTTTAATATATTGTTTACTTCCTGATAAAGTTTGCTCTTTGACCTATTGTGTCGCCATGACGGAATTAATTCTTCCTGTCCCTGTCTGGCGCTGCCATCATCCATGGCTCTGAAGCACAGAACAGACGGAACAACACGCACACACACATACTGTATACATGCACAGGGTTGGTGAGTAATGGATTACATGTAATCTGTTACATGTAAGGGATTACATAAAAACATACCTGTAATCTGTTACATGTAAGGGATTACATAAAAACATAATCTGTAATTATAATCTGTAAACATAATCATGTAATCTGTTATGTTACCAGCAAAAATGTTGTAATCAGACCACAGATATTTTTTTAACAAGTAGATGATTACTTCGAGGATTCCTTTTAAATTCAGAAAGGATGTTTGAGCAAAAACATCTTTGACACTTCTCTGTTTTCTCAATGACATTCAAATCAGCATTGAAAAAAGCTACAAGTTTAAGTTTGTTCCACCTGAGTGAGTCTGACCACAAGTCAGAGACCACTATGATGAAACACCAAAGGTGTTTGATTCGGTTCGCGGAAAAAGAGCAGGAATAGACTTTTGTAGGCTACAGTCCAAGCTATGTCTTCCAATGGTGCGACTTCTGTCGGCATTCAAAGATTATACAATGGGCAATCTGTAGTTGTAATGTAAAGATATCATTGAATCATATTATTATATGTAGTGGAAAGTGATGGGAAGAAGCCTGCATAACCATCCCATAAAGTAAAATAAATTGAACATCCACATATGGCCAGCTATGTCAACTTCAACATTGATTTATCCTTCAGTAGATTAAATTGGTAAAATACATTTTTGTCTTCTTCTAATGCCTCTTAAGCGGAAAGTAATCTAAAAGTAACTTGATGTAATCAGATTACGTTACTGAGTTTGGGTAATCCAGAAGTTACTGATTACAATTTTGGACAGGTAACTAGTAACTGTAATGGATTACATTTAGAAAGTAACCTCCCCAACCCTGTACATGCACACACACACACGTAAACCGTCACTGACCCCGTGGAGCAGGGCTGGGTGTGCAGATTCATGGGAGGTGAGAAATAGCTCCAGTCCCCTTGTGTTGATGAAGGATCTGAGGCCTGAGAAGAAGCATGCTGGGAATGTTTCATGCCTCAGCGTGATGCCGGGATCCCCTCACACTCTGGCCATCTCAGACCCTACAAAGACCTGCTACTCACTACCACCCCCTCTCCCAACATGATATGTGGCTACAGTGGACATAACACAATGAGGACCAACTCCTACTCAACTTAACAAAATAATTTGTATTTCCTTTATAGTTGGCAAACAATCAGGAGACATTTTCAGTGGAACTTGAAATATTCTGTAGGAGCATAAAGTTCCAATATTCACGTTTTATTAGTCGTATCTACGGGATGCACATGGTATACATCGTCAAATGAAATGCTTAATTGTAGGTTCCTTCTCGACAACTCCAGAACAATAATACAGGAAAGCACAATGTATAGTCCAATATTTACTATTTACCAGTTTTGGGGAAGCGGGGATTGGGGGCAAGTGTTTAAATTGAGCAGTTTTTAGCAATCATATTAAGTCTGGTAGCAGCAGGTGTGTGTGCGTGTGTGTGTGTGTGTGTGTGTGTGTGTGTGTGTGTGTGTGTGTGTGTGTGTGTGTGTGTGTGTGTGTGTGTGTGTGTGTGTGTGTGTGTGTGTGTGTGTGTGTGTGTGTGTGTGTGTGTGTGTGTGTGTGTGTGTGTGTGTTTGTGTGTGTTTGTGTGTGAGTGTGTGTGTGTGTGTGTGTGTGAGTGAGTGTACATGTGCTATGGTGTGGAGAATCCGAGCAGGTGGTCAGTCCAGTTCAAGTGTTCAGTAGTCTGATTGCTTGTAGGTAGAAACTGTCCCTGAGCCTGTTGGTATCATACCTCATGCTTCGATACCGTCGGCCCAACGGTAAAGATGTTAACAGCTCGTGGCTGGGGTGTGTGGGGTCTTTGATGATGCTGCCGGCCTTTTTCAGGCACCGCTTTAAGTAGATGTCATGGATGAATGGGTGAACGGTCCCAGTGATTTACTGGGCAGTCTTCACTAGCCGCTGCAGGGCCTTGTGGTGGATGGACACTCTCGATGGTGCAGTGGTAGTATTTGTAGAGGACCGAGTGGCATGCCACATTTCTTCAGTCGCTTTAGAAGTAGAGACGCTGTTGCACCCTCTTTACAAGAGTGGTGGTGTTGTTGGTCCATGTCAAGTCCTCAGTAATGTGGACGCTGAGGAACTTAAAACTGCTGGCTCTCTCTATTGCAGTCCCATTGATGTGGATAGGGTTATGTTCCCTCCTCTGCTTCCTGAAATCATCAATCAACTCCTTTGTTTTGCTGACATTGAGAGGTTGTTGTCCTGACACCACAATGCCAGTTACCTCCTCCCTATAGGCTGACTCGTCGTTGTTGGTTCAGGCCTACAACTGTGGTGTAGTCAGCAGACTTGATGATGGAGTTGGTGTTGTGCAAAGAAACGCAGTCAAAGGTGAACAAGGAGTACAGCAGAGGGCTGAGGACACACCCCTGGGGGACCCCTGTGTTGAGAGTCAGTGTGAAAGAGGTGTCGTTGCCAATCTTCACAGCCTTTGGTCTGCCCATCAGCAAGTCCAAGATCTAGTTGCAGAGGATGGTGTCCAGACCGAGGGCTCTTGAGTTTGATGTAGTGCTTGGAGGGAACAATAGTGTTGAATCTGAACTGTATTCAATGACCAGCATTCTCACATAGGTGTTCCTGTTGTCCAGATGTGTTATGGCCGTGTGAATAGCGATCCAAATGGAATCTTCCATGGATCTGTTGGAACAGTAAGCAAATTGGAATGGGTCCAGTGTTCCTGGCATTCTGGCCTTGATGTGGGCAATGACCAGCCTCTTAAAGCACTTCATGAAGACAGGGGTGACTGCGAAGGGGCAATAATCATTTGGGCATGTCACCTTGTATTTCTTGGGCAATGGGACGATGGTGGTCTCCTTGAAGCTGGTGGGGACTACAGCCTGGGACAGAGACGGGTTGAAGATGTCAGATAAGACGCCTACCAGCTGGTCAGCACACACTCTGAGGACACGGCCAGAGATGCCAGCTTTGTGAGTATTCACTCTTTTGAGAGTTTTCCTCTCGTAAGCCTCGGAAAGCGAAAACACCTGGTCACCCAGTGCAGCGACAGTCTTCCTGGATGTGTTAAGCTCCTCTGGGAGGGAGGCTTCGGTGGGCACCACACAGCTGGTTTTGCCTTTGTAGTCTGTGATAGTTTGTAGTCCTTGCCACTTGCGTCGCAAGTCTGAGATGTCGAACATCAATTCAAGTTCGAGTCTGTTTTGTCTTTTTGCATCCTTAATGGGTTCGCTCGTACCTGCTTGCCCTGTACCCGTCGCACGCCACCGAGTCATCTGGGTTTGTTCTGCTGACATTGAATGGTGCAGTACGGGCTCTCAGCATCCTCTCTTCTGTCTGTTCTCTTCCGATAGGAAGGATGGGCCAAAAGACGACTAACCCCTTGACTACAGGCAGGTTTCCGCTATCACATTATCACCAATCAAATCCCCTCAAATCTGTGATGACAGGGAAATAGTGTTTAGGAAAGGGATAACCACTTTAGAGTGTTTGGACTGGTCCCCCTGTCAAACTGAGAGGAAGTTAAGCAGAAGGACAATGAGAGAGTTTACAGTGTAATCAGCATGAAGGAAATTCTGAAGAAACGAGGAAGGAGGGAGCTGATTGATGCTTGGTTAGCTAGGCAGGAAGGAAGTGAGGAAATTAGCGCCAGCCAGGGCACTGGGAGCTGTCGAGTACTTCCTGTCTCATTGAAGGGTGTGAAGTATGCCACGAATGCCAACCCCATGAGTACCCTTCCAAAACACACACATGCACATGCACATTACTGTACATACAGTAGACAAACACACAAACAGCACAGCAAAGCAAACCACAGCACAGCACAGCACAGCTATCTTCCCTACTATCACTTCCAGCCAAAAGGGAAATATGCTGGTATCCAGACCTCCTGACACGTCTATGTTCCTTTCTACTGCATTAACCTCCTGAAGAATGTCACAAAACACACCTCACCCAACAATAAGGACCTTCAGCACTTTACTACAGTATACTTACGTCAGAGCCTGACAATGGCAATAGTGTACAAGTATCATATAATTAAGGAGGCAAGAGAAGCAAGCCAAACAGATAAAGACAAGGAGATGTCCTTGATATTGTGGCAGCAGTGTGGTGACAGTATTTTGTGTGACAGTTCAGCACAGCAGCCTGTGAGGTGGAAGGCTAACATCTCCTGACATGTGCCTGAGTCATCGGTGCCTCATGTCTCTGCTCCTTCATTATGACAGGATGGTGTGTGTATGTGTGTGTGTCTGTCTGTCTGTGTGTTTGTGTGTGTGTGCCTGTGTGTATATTTGTGTGTGTGCCTGTGTGTATATTTGTGTGTGTGTGTGTGTGTGTGTGTGTGTGTGTGTGTGTGTGTGTGTGTGTGTGTGTGTGTGTGTGTGTGTGTGTGTGTGTGTGTGTGTGTGTGTGTGTGTGTGTGTGTGTGTGTGTGTGTGTGTATGTCTGTCTGTGTGTGTGTGTGTGCGTGCGTGTGTGCGTGCATGTCTGTCTGTCTGTCTGTGCGTGCGTGCGTGTGTGTGTGTGTGTTTTGGTGAGTGCATGTTGTACTCTGTGCTGATGACGAGTGTTCACCTGCATTAGTGTTTCAGAGGATCTGTCCAGCAGCTTCCAGGCAAGGATTCCCTTTTGACCTCTGGAGTGCTGGTCATCCAAGAGGAGAATATTTTTTGTTCAACTGTTTTGCAATATGTTGCCACATTTATTAAAGCATGTATGTCTCCTGACCCCTCCTGTCTCAGCCTCTAGTATTTATGCTGCAGTAGTTTATGTGTCAGGGGGCTAGGGTCAGTTTGTACTTCTCCTGTCTTATCCTGTGTTCTGTGTGAATTTAAGTATGCTCTCTCTAATTCTCTCTTTCTTTCTCTCTCTCGGAGGACCTGAGCCCTAGGACCATGCCTCAGGACTACCTGGCATGATGACTCCTTGCTGTCCACCTGGCCGTGCTGCTGCTCCAGTTTCAACTGTTCTGCCTGCGGCTATGGAATCCTGACCTGTTCAACAGGACGTGCTACCTGTCCCAGACCTGCTGTTTCAACTCTCTAGAGACAGCAGGAGCTGTAGAGATACTCTTAATGATCGGCTATGAAAAGCCAACTGACATTTACTCCTGAGGTGCTGACTTGCTGCACCCTCGACAACTACTGTGATTATTATTATTTGACCATGCTGGTCATTTATGAACATTTGAACATCTTGGCCATGTTCTGTTATAATCTCCATCCGGCACAGCCAGAAGAGGACTGACCACCCCTCATAGCCTGGTTCCTCTCTAGGTTTCTTCCTAGGTTTTGGCCTTTCTATGGAGTTTTTCCTAGCCACCGTGCTTCTACACCTGCATTGCTTGCTGTTTGGGGTTTTAGGCTGGGTTTCTGTACAGCACTTTGAGATTTCAGCTGATGTACAAAGGGCTATATAAATAAATACATTTGATTTGATGTACAGTGCCTTGCGAAAGTATTCGGCCCCCTTGAACTTTGCGACCTTTTGCCACATTTCAGGCTTCAAACATAAAGATATAAAACTGTATTTTTTGGTGAAGAATCAACAACAAGTGGGACACAATCATGAAGTGGAACGACATTTATTGGATATTTCAAACTTTTTTAACAAATCAAAACCTGAAAAATTGGGCGTGCAAAATTATTCAGCCCCCTTAAGTTAATACTTTGTAGCGCCACCTTTTGCTGCGATTACAGCTGTAAGTCGCTTGGGGTATGTCTCTATCAGGTTTGCACATCGAGAGACTGAAATTTTTTCCCATTCCTCCTTGCAAAACAGCTTGAGCTCAGTGAGGTTGGATGGAGAGCATTTGTGAACAGCAGTTTTCAGTTCTTTCCACAGATTCTCGATTAAATTCAGGTCTGGACTTTGACTTGGCCATTCTAACACCTGGATATGTTTATTTTTGAACCATTCCATTGTAGATTTTGCTTTATGTTTTGGATCATTGTCTTGTTGGAAGACAAATCTCCGTCCCAGTCTCAGGTCTTTTGCAGACTCCATCAGGTTTTCTTCCAGCATGGTCCTGTATTTGGCTCCATCCATCTTCCCATCAATTTTAACCATCTTCCCTGTCCCTGCTGAAGAAAACCAGGCCCAAACCATATACTGTATAGAAAAAGCTCAACTTGAAAATACTATTTGGGGGCAACAGGTAGCCTAGTGGTTAGAGCGCTGGGCCAGCAACCGAAAGTTTGCTAGATCAAATCCCTGAGCTGACAAGGTAAAAGTCTGTCGTTCTGCCCCTGAACACGGCAGTTAACCCACTGTTCCTAGGCTGTCATTGTAAATGACCATTTCTCCTTAACTGACTTGCCTAGTTAAATAAAGGATTAGTAAAAAAAAAACATTATATCAACCAATTCAGTATATGTTACCAGGAAACTGAGATCTACAGACTCATTTCCAGAGATGACCAAACTGGCAAGGATCATTTAAAATGAACCTCCTTAGGTTAATCTTAAACCTCTTTAGGTTGATCTTAAACATCCTGAGGTTAATCTTAAACATCATTAGGTTAATCTTAAACCTCCTTCGGTTAATCTTAAACCTCCTTCGGTTAATCTTAAACCTCCTTAGCAACAATGAAAGCTATAGTACTGTAAGTGTATCATCCTTCTGTGTCTGGAGTAATGACACAGTTTAGAGTGAGATGGGCTGGAAAAAGACAACAACGGGGAGAGAGAGCTGTGAGATTGAGCTGTAGACTCATCCAGAGAGACAAGTAAGATAAAGATGTCTATCCATTTGAAATGCAGAGAGAGATGTACTGGGATGGGCTGGGCTCCTCCCTCCTTAATGCATTGTCCTCTGTGTGGTTTTAAGTGGCCTGGGAGGCCGTTTGGCCATCAGTTTTCCTCCTACTGCTCAGCCAGGATTGAGTTAACGTCCCTATATACGCATGCAGGCATGTGCATGTACACACACACACACACACCAATCTACCCTATATACACACACACACTAGGCTTCCCTACACACAAACCCAACCCCTACCCCTACCCCTCTCTAATTCCGCTCCTCCTCACCCCCCATTTCACAATGACTTGTTGGTGATTTATCTGATGGAAGGAATTCTGTGAAGGGCTGGGATCCCCACTGTAACCTTTTCCCCCCACCAGATGTTCGGTTTGAAAACACGATAATGTTCATCCCTAAATCCCCATGCAAACATATCATGTGGCTGCTATGTGTTTGTGGCAAGGCCGAGAGGAATGACAGCGACTGGGAGCGGGAAAGGATTTTAAACAGAGCCGGTGTGGCGCAGGCAGCGAGGCAGGCAGCGAGGCAGGCAGCGAGGCAGGCAGCGCGGCAGGCAGCGAGGCAGGCAGCGAGGCAGGCAGCGAGGCACATGCTCACTGATGACACAAAGATTACCTGGGGAAGGGGGGGGATCCTTCCACCTAGCACAATGGATCCTCTTTACACGGGTCACTTAGTCCATATAGGACCGGATCCTTTAATAGATTCTAAGGCTCGGGGTAAATGAAGGGATGATAAACTATTCTCACCTGATGCATCTATCAAACCCTCAACTGCTCAGTTACACAGATGAACACTCAGGTTATAGGGAGAAACCTTCCCTTCCCTATCACCAAAATGCCTGTTACAATATAGGTTGTATGTGGTTATCAAACATACTGTATGTATGAGTTTTCAGTATCACCTAATCGCGTTGCCATTCGTGTTATTCCATCCTCCACATTACATTCACACATTTACTGTCCTGAATTAGAAGGAAACACGTGAAATCTGTCGGCCAGCTGAAACACAAGCCATGAAAGACATGGCATCCTTAACAACAGCAAAACGTTGTGTAAGGTGATCTACAGCACGGTTGTCCAGTGAGAGTGTAACCTATATCAAAGATAGGCCAGAGACAATCACCAGGGTTACAGACAGCTTGGTCTCTCTCTGACACCACTACACCACAGTTCCTCTTGGCTGGGCACACACACACAGCTCACTATGGAGAGAGGGAACAGAGAGAGAGAGAGGGAGAGAGGGAGAGAGGGAGAGAGACGGAGAGAGGGAACAGAGAGAGAGAGACGGAGAGAGGGAACAGAGAGAGAGAGACGGAGAGAGGGAGAGAGGGAGAGAGACGGAGAGAGGGAACAGAGAGAGAGAGACAGAGAGAGGGAACAGGGAGAGAGAGACGGAGAGAGGGAACAGAGAGAGAGAGACGGAGAGAGGGAGAGAGACGGAGAGAGGGAACAGAGAGAGAGAGAGGGAGAGAGGGAGAGAGGGAGAGAGGGAGAGAGGGAGACGGAGCGATGTCGTGGGGCCTGACGGCTTCGACAGTCACAGCCAATATTTGTCACTTTCAGAGTGCATGAATTCTTGATTTGATCTGCCTTAATTGATTCAGTTCTGCTCGGTGCTGGCTGTCTGTCAGAGTGGGGCTTCTCTCTCTCTCTCCACCTCTCACCCCGCACCAGGCAGGCTGCTGAGAGACTCATTTCCCTAGGTTGGGGAGGGATAGAGGGTGAAGAGGAGGGATGGGGAGGCAGGGAGGGCAGCAGGTGACGGTACCCTCGCGGTGACCCCTTCCATGACACCATGAGGCCCATACGGCAGACATGTTGGAGGATCAAGTGCTTCAAAGTGAAACAGATGGAGAGATAGAAATGTGATTTCATGGCTCAGGCCTTGCTTGGATCGAGGATGGATGAGGGAGCTTTTTTGTTGTTGCAGGAAGTAGCCGTCATGTGCGCTCTAACGACAAGGCAACTTGACACCTGGGCTCTGGACACTGGACCTGTGTCACATGGAGGGGGGGAACACAGGAGAACAGCCACAGAATGAGGCTGGTACAGACAGCATGGCTTACAAACTGATGATGCCTCTGTCTCCTATGATGACATCATCCTGCATCATTATAGTGTGTCCCTGTGTCACTTTCATTTCTATGCCCTGCTACTATGCTGTTACTATGGTTTTCCACCAAGGTTAGCAACTACGTCTCTAAGGGTGTACGGTTCCATTGTGTGTATTTTTTATGCTTATATTGTTACGAAGAAAGAAAGGTAATATTTTAACATTTACCTTGGTTGTCCTCCCAAGCCTGAGCCCTCTCAAGAGACTCGTCCAAAATTAATTTAGTTTCTCCCTTTATATTGTTATAGCAGAAATGAACAATACAGCTGAGTGGTTTAGCTTGGAGGTGATGCCTTTTCCTTATAGCCTTGAGAAATAAAAAATAAATTAAAAAAGAATGGTAAAGGACAAACAAAATGAGAGCCTGTGTGGATTAGAAAAAACACATTTGTGGAGAGGAGAGAACAGTTCAATGACAAGCTGATGGGGGGGTGTGGGGCATACAGGGAAAGGGGGATACCGAGTCAGTTGTACAACAGAAAGGGAAAGGGGGATACCTAGTCAGTTGTACAACAGAAAGGGAAAGGGGGATACCGAGTCAGTTGTACAACAGAAAGGGAAAGGGGGATACCTAGTCAGTTGTACAACAGAAAGGGAAAGGGGGATACCGAGTCAGTTGTACAACAGAAAGGGAAAGGGGATACCTAGTCAGTTGTACAACAGAAAGGGAAAGCGGGATACCTAGTCAGTTGTACAACAGAAAGGGAAAGGGGGATACCTAGTCAGTTGTACAACAGAAAGGGAAAGGGGGATACCTAGTCAGTTGTACAACAGAAAGGGAAAGCGGGATACCTAGTCAGTTGTACAACAGAAAGGGAAAGGGGGATACCTAGTCAGTTGTACAACAGAAAGGGAAAGGGGGATACCGAGTCAGTTGTACAACAGAAAGGGAAAGGGGGATACCTAGTCAGTTGTACAACAGAAAGGGAAAGCGGGATACCTAGTCAGTTGTACAACAGAAAGGGAAAGGGGGATACCTAGTCAGTTGTACAACAGAAAGGGAAAGGGGGATACCTAGTCAGTTGTACAACAGAAAGGGAAAGGGGGATACCTAGTCAGTTGTACAACAGAAAGGGAAAGGGGGATACCTAGTCAGTTGTACAACAGAAAGGGAAAGGGGGATACCTAGTCAGTTGAACAACAGAAAGGGAAAGGGGGATACCTAGTCAGTTGTACAACAGAAAGGGAAAGGGGGATACCGAGTCAGTTGTACAACAGAAAGGGAAAGGGGGATACCTAGTCAGTTGTACAACAGAAAGGGAAAGGGGGATACCTAGTCAGTTGAACAACAGAAAGGGAAAGGGGGATACCTAGTCAGTTGTACAACAGAAAGGGAAAGGGGGATACCTAGTCAGTTGTACAACAGAAAGGGAAAGGGGGATACCTAGTCAGTTGTACAACAGAAAGGGAAAGAGGGATACCTAGTCAGTTGTACAACAGAAAGGAAAAGGGGGATACCTAGTCAGTTGTACAACAGAAAGGGAAAGGGGGATACCTAGTCAGTTGTACAACAGAAAGGAAAAGGGGGATACCTAGTCAGTTGTACAACAGAAAGGAAAAGGGGGATACCTAGTCAGTTGTACAACAGAAAGGGAAAGAGGGATACCTAGTCAGTTGTACAACAGAAAGGGAAAGGGGGATACCTAGTCAGTTGTACAACAGAAAGGGAAAGGGGGATACCTAGTCAGTTGTACAACAGAAAGGGAAAGGGGGATACCTAGTCAGTTGTACAACAGAAAGGGAAAGAGGGATACCTAGTCAGTTGAACAACTGAATGCATTCAACTGAAATATGTCTCCCGCATTTAACCCGACCCCTCTGAATCAGAGAGACAGAGCGTGTTCATGAATTTGAAGGATTTACATGAATCCTAGATGTTTATTGTCAACGGCAGTTGAGTATCAGTGATAGCATATAGTGATATATAAAAACCTACAAACATTTACACCAATAAAAGTATGGGCACTTTCAGCTGTCTCACAGTTAACATACAGTAATTCTATGTTAACTGCCGTTTCATGTTGGTCCCACTCAAGGCGTCCGATAGCTTTAATCTTGGACCAAGCTTGTTATCAACAATGATTAATTGTGGATAACGCCCATCGAATCAGGGAGGCACTCTACAACAAAGCACTACGGTGGTGAACCAGAACTGTCACAGGAGAATTTAGATGCATACTCGATTGCTTTTAAAGTGAGTGCCACTAATATCTTGTGATCATGTTAATTCTCTCTTGAAGGGCGAAAAGAGCCAGATAAAAGCTCTCTAAAAGGGGCCAGAAATGGCAATTGCTGAGGAACAAGTTGCCAGTTGGAGTAGTATTAAGCAGAGCCTGGCGGCGCCTGGCCCCCGCGCATTATGTGTGTGTGTGCTAATGTCACATTGATTATGCTGATCGTAAACTGCCTTTGTTTGTTCCTCTGCTCCCCTGTCCGTCACCCGCCTGCTGGGACGAACCACAGTCACACTAAAAGCCATCTTTTCTGTGTTTGCCTCAATTTGAAGTTGCTGAGGAGGAGAAGGGAGGAGAAGGGCATTCCCATCGGAGGCCTCTCCCACTTACATTTCCCTCTGCATTCTCATGTATTAATTGCTTTTTAATGTTTCCTTCTCTCCTGGATGCTGTTGCGTACAAGCAAATCAACTAGAATAGGGGCTTAAGCTTTTCTCTGTTTTGGGTCACGGCCCTGACTAAAAGGGTAGCCACTGAATAAACCATAAATGTAAGACGGAATCAAGATGGTGAAAGATGAAGTAAAAATGGGAGCCATTTGGCCTGCCGTATGCAGCATCCCAAGTGTACCTACTCTCATCTGTGTACGTGCCACATGAAGGGAATCTGGTGCGATGAGGGTGGAGGATATGTTGTTGATCCTATGAACAATTGTGACATTTGGGACATGATTTCCCCCTCCATCTGCACTAACTTTGGGCAAAATTCTACTTTTCATCATTGATTTTTTAGCTACCGGTATGCACATTACATGGAGAACAAAGAAATAAAGCCTGCTTTGTGTGCGGATTTAATTTCACATTGGTAGTACCATCTGTATAACTGTGACAGTGCAATATTATATTAAATATAAACCATAAGAATAATCATAAATACCATGTGACTTATCATTCCACTGCAGTTAGTCACCATAGCCAGAGCATATGCTTATAGACTTTACAGATAGGCTTCTGTAAACATGACAACCATCACGGAATTACAGCACAACCTCCAAATGTATCTCTTATCAGAACAAGGAAGAGGTGGTTCATTAAATCTAGGGTCTGATTGTCTAGTCCACACTCTATAGGCCATCATCTATTTCAATCACGCGCACAGCTTACAATACAGGAGAGGACAGTAGTGAGTGTGTGCAGGGCAGAAATATTGGGTCTGGTGGTGAGCGCATGGGGCGTGAGGGGGTCACTGAGCGTTTGGGCTTGAGTTACAGAGCTAGCATCTGCCATCCGGCCATCAGGAAGTCTTATCCATCATTGGCCAGCTCCACGGCCAGTGTTTGTAAAAACACCCAGAGGAAATGGAGTCTCTGGGCCAGACAAGAATACAATTAGCTTGATGACTAAGTTCCTCCTCAGCTCCGGCGGGAATAAGACCCACCATTTGTTTTCATTACTTCCCCTGGTTGTATGGAGGCCGCACCGCACTGAGCCACCCGGGTGCCTGCCTGCCTGTATCCCTCTCCTGAACAGGGATGGGTTGTTGCATAGGGGGGTATGTGTTGTGTTGTCATTTCCAGTATTGTGCAAGTTTAATCAAAGATATTCCCTCGTAAACACAAGACTTTGATTTCAGGGCTCTTTGCATACATAATTGCACTCTGTATAGAAGGTGGCTTTATTATTTGGAATGATTCCACATAACCTCATGACATTCAATATTGGCTTGGCCTTTTATAGGTCTTCCTCAGAATATATTGTAAATGGGCAAAGGTTATAAAAATTGATTTAGTTAATAAATTAGATTTCATTTGTACCATTGCTATGACCTAAGCCTGGTCCTCTGTAACAAATGTGTTGCCATACGGAGGACCTGATATTTGTGTAACAGAAGCAACTTGTAAAAGTACAAACCTGGCGTGCCATGGGAGAGTAGACCAATAGTATGTCACTTTACAACTCAGGTTAAGTTTTCAACGGTGTTGCCAACAAACGAGACAAAGGCTCCTCTTGCCAAAGCCACCCACTCTCTTCCAAGTAGGTAGCAACAGGAGCCCGCAATCAATCAATTAGTCTAAACAAGGTCACAGCAACCCCACCCAGCTCCATGCAAACAATGACAAGATTATACTCCTCTAATTAACATCAATTTAATGCTTTACAAACAAAAAACACTATCCTATTTAGCTAATTACAGTGGCAAGAAAAAGTATGTGAACCCTACCTGGATTTCTGCATAAATTTGATTTGAACTTATTCTAGGTCACAACAATAGACACAAACAGTCTGCTTAAACTAATGATACACAAACAAATACACTTTTTCATGTCTTTATTGAACACACCGTGTAAACATTCACAGAGCAGGGTGGGGAAAGTATGTGAACCCTTGGATTTAATAACTGGTTGACCCTCTTTTGGCAGCAATAACCTCAACCAAACGTTTTCTGTAGTTGAGAATCAGACCTACACAACGGTCAGGAGGAATTTTGGACCATTCCTCTTTACAAAACTGTTTCAGTTCAGCAATATTCTTGGGATGTCTGGTGTGAACTGTCATGCCACAGCATCTCAATCGGGCATCTCAAAGGCGTATTTTCTTCTGTTGAAGCCATTCTGTTGTTAATTTACTTCTGTGTTTTGGGTCGTTGTCCTGTTGCATCACCCAACTTCTGTTGAGATTCAATTGGTGGACAGATAGCCTTACATTCTCCTGCAAAATTGGGAATTAATTTTTCCGTCGATGATAGCAAGCTGTCCAGGCCCTGAGGCAGCAAAGCATCCCCAAACCATGATGCTCCCTCCACCATACTTTACAGTTGGGATGAGGTTTTGATGTTGGTGTGCTGTGCCTTTTTTTCTCCACACATTGTGTTTTGTGTTCCTTCCAAAACAACTCAACTCTAGTTTCATCTGTCCACAGAATATTTTGCCAGTAGCACTGTGGAACATCTAGGTGCTCTTTTGCAAACTTCAGACGTTCAGCAATGTTTTTTTTGGACAGCAGTGGCTTCTTCCGTGGTGTCCTCCCATGAACATCATTCTTGTATAGTGTTTTACGTATGATAGACTCGTCAACAGAGATGTTAGCATGTTCCAGAGATTTCTGTAAGTCTTTAGCTGACACTCTAGGATTCTTCTTAACCTCATTGAGTGTTCTGTGCTGTGCTCTTGCAGTCATCTTTGCAGGATGGCCACTCCTAGGGAGAGTAGCAACAGTGCTGAACTTTTTCCATTTATAGACAATTTGTCTTACCATGGACTGATGAACATCAAGGCTTTTAGAGATACTTTTGTAACCCTTTCCAGCTTTATGCAAGTCAACAATTCTTAATCTTATGTCTTCTGAGATCTTTTGTTTGAGGCATGGTTCACATCAGGCAATGCTTCTTGTGAATAGCAAACTTACATTTTGTGAATGTTTTTTATAGGGCAAGGTAGCCCTAACCAACATCTCCAATCTCGTCTCATTGATTGGACTCCAGGTTAGTTGACTCCTGACTCTAATTAGCTGTTGGAGAAGTCACTAGCCTTGGGGTTCACATACTTTCCCCAACCTACACTGTAAATGTTTAAATTCAATATATACGTACAAGACAAATACAATCATTTTTGTGTTATTAGTTTAAGCACACTATGTTTGTCTATTGTTGTGACTTAGATGAAGCTCAGATCCAATTTGATGACCAATTTATGCAGAAATCCAGGTAATTCCAAAGGGTTCACACACTTTTCGTGCCACTGCAGTTCTACCGTAATCAGTAAATATTATCTCTCTCAGTATTGGATAACGGAACTTGATCATTCTTTCATTCTTTCTAAAATTATCCGCTCCAATTGTTACAACCCCTATTACTAGCCTGTTTGTCGTATCATCTGAGATCCCTAAAGATTGGAAAACAGCTGCGGTCTTCCCTCTCTTCAAAGGGGGTGACACTCACTGCTACAGGCCTATATCTATCCTACACTGCCTTTCTAGTCTTTGAAAGTCAAGTTAATAAACAGATCACTGACCATTTCAAATCCCACGGTACCTTCTCCGCTATGCAATCTGGTTTCCGAGCTGGTCATGGGTGCACCTCAGCCACGCTCAAGGTCCTAAACGATATCAGACCCGCCATCGACAAAAGACAATACCGTGCAGCCGTATTCATCGACCTGGCCAAGGCTTTCGACTCAATCACCGCATTCTTATCGGCAGACTCAACAGCCTTGGTTTCTCAATTGACTGCCTCGCCTGGTTCGCCAACTACTTCTCAGAGAGAGTTCAGTATGTCAAATCGGGAAGGCCTGTTGTCTGGACCTCTGGTAGTCTCTATGGGGGTGCCACAGGGTTAAATTCCCGGGCCGACTCTTTTCTCTCTATACATCAGCGATGCCGCTCTTACTGCTGGTGATTCTCTGATCCACCTCTATGCAGACAAAACCATTCTGTATACTTCTGACCCTTCTTTGGACACTGTGTTAACTAACCTCCAGACGAATTTCTATGCCATACAACACTCCTCCCGTGGCTTCCAACTGCTCTTAAATGCAAGTAAAACTAAATGCATGCTCTTCAACCAATCGCTGCCCGCACTCGCCCGCCCGTCTAGCATCACTACTCTGGACGGTTCTGACTTAGAATAAGTGGACAACTACAAATACCTAGATGTATGGTTAGACTGTAAACTCTTCTTCCAGACTCACATTAAGCATCTCCAATCCCAAATTAAATCTAGAATAGGCTTCATATTTCGCAACAAAGCCTCCTTCACTCATGCTGCCAAATATACCCTCATAAAACTGACTATCCTACCGATCCTTGACTTCAGCGATGTCATTTACAAAATAGCCTCCAACACAAATTGGATGTAGTCTATCACAGCGCCATCTGTTTTGTCACCAAAGCCCCATATAGTACCCATCACTGCAACCTGTATGCTCTCGTTAGCTTCATATTCGTCGCCAAACCCACTGGCTCCAGGTCATCTAAAAGTCTTTGCTTGGTAAAGCCCCGCTTTATCTCAGCTCACTGTTCACCATAGCAGCACCCACCCATAGCAATGCGCTCTAGCAGGTATATTTCATTGGTCACCCCCAAAGCCAATTCATCTTTGGCCGCCTTTCCTTCCAGTTCTCTGCTGCCAATGACTGGAACAAACCGCTAAAATCACTGAAGCTGGAGACTTATATCTCCCTCACTAACTTAAGCATCAGCTGTCAGAGCAGCTTACCGATCATTGCACCTGTACATAGCCCATCTGTAAATATCCCACCCAACTACCTCATCCTCATATTGTTATTTATTTAGCTCTTTTGCACCCCAGTATCTCTACTTGCACATTCATCTTCCCCACATCCATCACTCGTGTTTAATTGCTAAATTGTAATTATTTCGCCATTATGGCCAATTTATTTCCTTACCTCCCTAATCTTACTACATTTGCACACACTGTATATAGACTTTTATATTGTGTTGTTGACTGTACGTGTGTTTATCCCATGTGCAACTCTGTGTTGCAACTCTCTTGACCAGGTCGCAGTTGTAAATGAGAACTTGTTTTCAACTGGCCTACCTGGCTAAATAAAGGAAGCAGGAGGCCCTGGGTCTGACCCCTGCCCTGTGTAATTGGCTCCTGGACTTCCTGACGGACCGCCCCTAGGTGGTGAAGGTAGGAAACAACATTTGCACTTCGCTGATCCTCAACACTGGGGCCCCACAAGGGTGCGTGCTCAGTCCCCTCCTGTACTCCTTGTTCACCCATGACTGCATGGCCATGCACACCTACAGGGAGAAGGTGAGGGCACTCGGAGTGTGGTGTCAGGAAAACAACATCTCACTCAATGTCAACAAAACAAAGGAGATTATTGTGGACTTCAGGAAACAGCAGAGGGTGCTCACCTGTATCCACATCGTCAGCACAGTAGTGGAGAAGGTGGAAAGTTTTAAGTTCCTCTGCTTACACAACCCGGACAAACTGAAATGGTCCAACCACATAGACAGCGTGGTGAAGAAGGCACAACAGCGCCAACAACCATAAGGGTCTCCAGAGGGTTGTGCACAACGCATAATGGGGCAAACTACCTGCCCTCCAGGACACCTACAGCGCCCGATGTCACAGGAAGGCCAAAAATATCACCAAGGACAACAACCACCGAGCCACTGCCTGTTCACCCAGATACCATCCAGAAGGCGAGTTCAGTACAGGTTCATCAAAGCTGGGACCAAGAGACTGAAAAACAGTTTCTATCTCAAGGCCATTAGACTGTTAAACAGCCAACACTAACACAGAGAGACTGCTGCCTACATACAGACTTGAAATAATCGGCCACTTTAATACACGGAACATTAGGCACTTTAATAATGCCACTTTAATAATGTTTACATATCTTGCCTTTCTCATCTCATATGTATATACCATATTTTATACCATATATTGCATCTTGCCTATGTCGCTCAGTCATCGCTCATCTATATATTTATATGTATATATTCTTATTCCATCCCTTTACTTAGATTTGTGTGTATTAGGTAGTTGTTGTGGAATTGTTAGATTACTTGTAAGATACTACTGCAATGTCGGAACTAGAAGCACTCACAATAGCATCTGCTAACCATGTGTATGTGACCAATTTGATTTTGATTTAATTAGAGCTATAAAAATGCATGTTTAGTCATACCCGTGGTATACGGTCAGATATACCCGGCTATCAGTCAGTAGGCATTCAGGGCTCGAACCACCCAGTTTATAAATGCAATTCTCAAAGTGTGTGTGCAGCAGATGATGAATTCAAAAACATCAGGAGTAGTAACCATGCCAGCCAAAGTGACTGTGTTGGCCACTTATACAGCATGGATGGACTTGGCCTCAGAAGTGTAAGACGGAACTCATGGTAGGATAGAGAGCAACTGATAGTCACTCTCTGCCTTTATGACACACATGCATGCACACATGCACAGATTCCCACACAGTGCGAGATATAGCCCCTCTGTGTCCTAAACACACACAGTCACACACACACCCTCTCACTCGCTATCAGAGATTGGTTCCAGCTTTTACCCTGGGTGCCTGTTAGAGGGAAGTGAAGACATCTTGTACTTCTTTAAAGCCTGTAGCATTAACACCCTTGCCCCCAGTGTAAACCTGTGTGCTGACCTACAGCAAAGAGAGCCCTTTAGCTCTTTGTAATGTAGCACTAACCCAGACCTTTTGGCAAATGTACTACACTAGAGAGCAGGGCTTTTAAGTCCAGCCTCCACTGGGAGAGGAGAGCAGAGTAGAGGAGGGGGCAGGAGGTACACAAGACAAGGGCCTTGAACTGGAGCTGTGAAAATCCAGATCCGCTCGCAGGCTTGGCACTTAACCCCGCCATGTTTCCCTTTGACCCTTTTTCCTTTGGCCTTGTTCACCTCCCCTTCTCTTTCTCTCTCTCACTCTCTCCTTCATTCTGAGTATATGTAAACAAGGATTTTTATTTCGTATTGATGAGGTCACTACACGGCATGGCAGTTCTGTTTTAACACTTCAGTCCTCAGTGGCCAGTACTGGCATTCAATACACAGTGAAATCACGGGACACATGGCATTGGAAACATGGGGTGAGTGAGAGTGAGAGAGCGAGAGAGCGAGAGTGAGAGTGAGAGAGAGAGAGAGCGAGCAGGGTAGAATTACATTACTTCCCAGAACCATTGTTTGCAGAGGAGAGGAAGCGATTTTCTCTAATGTGTCTCTGTGTTGTGTCCTTGTCCTCCCACGGTTGGCGCGTATGCCTGGATAGAGGGGTCCTGAAAGGTGGGTCAGACGGGAGAAAAGGAGAGAGATGTGTGTGCGTCCGTGCTTGCGAGCATGCCCGCTTGCATGGGTGCGCTTGGCATGTGTGTGCTTGCATGTGCGTGTGCGTACGCGTGTGTGCGCCTGTGCGTGTGTGCGCTACTCACGACGAGGATGTCAAATAAAGGGAAGAAAAGGTTCATTTCCCCGGCTGAAGGCACCCCTGGGAAGTGTAAGCAGGAGGAAGTCTTGGAGTAGAGGGGAGAGGAGAGGTTACCGACGGTGTGCCTCTCTCATGGGGCCTCGATTTACAGCTGCCCAGAGTAACAGCCCTGCCATGCTTATTTCTACAGCCAGTTAAAACAAATTGCAGTCATGTTTTAATCGCAGGCCCTGTATTCCTCTGACTCTCTTAGCTCTCTTACTACAATGTTATTCCTGCTCTGAATGATCTCAATTACTCCTAAATAAATACCTTTACACTTGGGATGTAATCTACTCTCCAGTTGGAGAACAGTCCTTCTGTCTGGTGCTCGCCTTCCTCTGCCTCTCGCGTTTGATGATGTTAATATCCAGACCTCAGGTTCTTTTCTACTGATTTACACTGAACAAAAATGTAAACGCAACGTGCAACAGTTTCAACGATTTTACTGAGTTACATTTCATATAAGGAAATCAGTCAACTGAAATAATTCATTATTCATTATGCCCTAATCTATGGATTTCACATTCCTGGCAATACAGACATGCATCTGTTAATCACAAAATACTTTAACAAAAAGTAGGGGCGTGGATCAGAAAAACCAGTCAGTATCTGTTGATTGTGGCCTGTGGAAGGTTTTCCCACTCCTCTTCAATGGCTGTGCGAAGTTGCTGGATATTGGCGGGAACTGGAACACGCTTTCTTACACGTCAATCCAAACATGCTCAACCGGTGACATGTCATGTGAGTATGCAGGTCATGGAAGAACTGAGACATTTTCAGCTTCCAGGAATTGTGTACAGATCCTTGCGACATGGGGCCATGCATCCTCATGCTGAAACATGAGGTGACGGCGCCGGCTGAATGGAACGACAACGGGCCTCAGGATCTCATCTCTGTGCATTCATATTGTTATCGTTAAAATGCAATTATGTTTGTTGTCCGTAGCTTATGCCTGCCATACCATAACCCCACTGCCAACATGGGGCACTCTCTCACAAGGTTGACATCAGCAAACCACTCACACACACACGACACCATACACGCTGTCTGCCATTTACCTGGTAGTGTTGAAACTGAGATTTGGCTTATGGTAGAGAAATGTAAATGCAATTCTCTGGCAACAGCTCTGGTGGACATTCCTGCAGTCAGTGTGACAATTACACTCTCCCTCAAAACTTGAGACATCTGTGGCATTATGTTGTGTGACAAAATTGCTAATTTTAGAATGGCTTTTTATTTTCCCTCGCACAAGGTGCACCTGTGTAATGATCATGCCGTTTAATCAGCTTCTTGATATGCCACACCTGTCAGGTGGATGGATTTTGTTGGTAAAGGAGAAATGCTCACTAACAGGGATGTAAACCAATTTGTGCACAAAATATGAGAGAAATAAGCTTTCGTGCATATTTAACATTTCTGTTATCTTTTATTTCAGCTCATGAAAGATGGGACCAACACTTTACATATTGCGCTTATATTTTGGTTCTGTATCATTATCAAGCAAAAGTCATTTTGATAACCTTTTGCCATGCTGCCACACATGAGTCATGGTACTGTGTATTCATCAGAGATATGGTTCACACACAATTAAGATGTCTATTCCTAAATACAAGAACGCTCTTTTATCTAGAACTTTGAACTTGGCAGACGCACCTTAAAACCTCACATCTCCATAAAAGTCTGCTTGAACTGATAAAACCTCAACAGTCCTTCAACAGAAAGTGTCTAAAATACAACCGTTGTCACACCTGTCACAGAGAGCACCGAACCGAATGATCGCTGCTGTCCCCATCCCCTGATGTGCTGCTGATTGCGATGCTGGAACCTTTGTAATCAGAGAGGCTGTTTGAGTTTGTCTCCTCGAGTTTCCTGCTGGCGCGGCGAGGACTGACTGACTGCCCCACTGGCTTTTTCATGTCAGCGATTGGAAACAGATGTGGAGGGCTTACAGTAAAGTGTCATCACTCACCCCACGGCTCCACCTATCCTTCATCTCTCCATCCCCCATCTCCTCCAGGCCTTCATCCTACCTGCCTCCCCTCCTCACCCCGTCGTCCCTTCAGGGAGAGACAATGAATGTCACTCCCTCGGAGTCAATTGGGACAAATCAATAAATCATCAGACCATTTGTCTGCTACCCACACTGACCATCCCCAAACACCTCACCTCCATAGTGGGGCAGTTCAGCTGGGGATTACGGCTTAGCTCAACATACATTCACAGCCTTCCTTCTGTTCAATCTAGAAGCAGGAGTAGTAGTAATAGTAGCAGAAATAGCAGAGGACCTGCAGAGCAAACATAGAGAGCATCTAAACCTGTCTGTAAATTACATGAACTGCCTTTGACTAGGGACAGTAAAGTAGAGGAAAAGGAACTGTCCCACATACCTCTCTCCATTTCCATCTATCTATCTCAGACGTCCAAGCCTCCAACCAACCACCCATCCATACATCTACCATCCAGTCTTACACCTCCTCCCAGCCTAGTTTGCTCCACTTTGACCCCAGCCCCATACACCTCCCTAGGCCTTTGAACGAGCCAGCCTGGCCTGCACCACACTCTGACAAATGAGGTGGCGGCGGGGCCACTGTCTACAAGGGGATTATTGGAGGCCGGGCCTGCTAGCTGGAGGAAGGGAGGGTTTGGGGGGCAGCCATGCAGCATGTTAGTTAGCCTGCTTAAGATTGTTGCTGCCCATCAAGGCCTCCTCTGCTCCCACACAAAGCATTCCTCCACCACAGAACATTCCCAGAGGGATGGAGGGGACTTGGGTTGGGAGCAGGGGGAGAGGGGGGATGACAAGGGTGGATGGATGTACTTAGTGCCATGCTGGAGGTCTCTTCATGGCTTGGCCCTGGATGATTGGTGTCAGGGGGGGAGTGACAGAGTTGTCGCGTGGAGATAGGAGGAGCTGATAGAAGAACGCTGGGAGGACAGACGGGGCCGCTGTCCAGCCGGTGGCGAGCGGACCGCACGTCTACAGTTTATTGGTCCTGACAGCATTCACACTGAGGCTGTGACACTAGCTGTGAGATTCATAGTTCCACACACATCTAGTGTAGTGGACATCCACCACTGGTAGCAGACAGTCTGTGGTGGCATAACCAGCACATCAAGTCTGTTTGAGATCCGTTCGGTTTCATTGACAAGCCGTTGATCCTCTGAAATGATCTAAATCAGTCAATGGTTGATTAAGTCATTCTTTCATGAATCGTCTTAGAAATGTGTTTGGTTAGGGGGAAATCAACCAGTGTGAGACAGAGAGACTGCAGAATGCAGAAAGGACCAGAGGCTGGTGCTTTAGCAGTTTTAAGGGGGCAGCAGCATCAGAGAACAGGGGTTATCCAGACACCAGTCAGGGCTCCGGCTCCCAGTGCTGCCTGCCTGAATGCTTAGGAGATTTAGAAGCGCTGCTTAGTTGGCAGACACACTCACGAAGATGAATGTGGAGAACACAGAAGAGTTCAAAGGCTTGGGCCCACACAGAGATGGGAAATATGTGGACCTTCTCTGTAGGAAGATGTCTGTTGGTCTGAGAATGAGCTGCAGAATGAACCGGCTTGTTAAACAACCTGACTGCTGTGAGGAACAAAAACACCTAGCCTACACTATGCCTATTTAATGACCAGCTTTAGGAAAGCATGTTGGGAATCATATCAGAGTATATCCATGAAAGCATTTCAGATCGGCAGAAACATAAGGTCACTCACTCCATCACCCACTCACATCACCCACTCCACATAAACACACACCAAAGGCACAGAGAGAGACACACACACACTCACACACAGTCCAACACCTGCTTGAGACCGGAAGAGCGGTGGCTTGAAATGGCTACTCTGCAGGTGTGAGATAGGGCCTGGTCCTTGCTTATCTGGGTCTATTTTGGTTTCAAAGAGTCCTCTGTCCCTCTCCTCCACTTGACAGTGCTGCTCTCCACTCGTCCGCCATGCACAGGGCTAGAGTGAGAACCGCCCACGAGCCGCAGAGCCTGCTCTTCAGCTCCTATCTCTGTGCTGTTAACCCACGAGCATTGGCGACTGCAGCCGTAGGGAGCCCAAATGGACACTCACTGCTCCATGGGCTCACCATCATCCTCCTTAAACTATAACAGCCTACATAGTTTCCTTTTCTCTATCACGGTGCAAGCACAACTGAAATCATATTGTCGAGGGTTCTGGGAGGCTACAGGTAACACGGGGAAACCAAAAGTGGGGGAGGCTCTGTTAGTTCAACGCAATTACTCATGTAAATACCTCACCCTTTCCTTCTCTGTATTAAGTCTTTAGATACCTACATGTCACTCTATTAATTGACTATAAGACTGTAACCCACAAGAAAGTTTCAATTCAAATCCACTCCAAAAACAGTATATACATTACTACAATAAAAGAGACACTTTCCCTCTTCTTGAGCCAGCATCCTAAACACAATACTAGACTCCATGCTCCATACAATTAGTCAAATGGTTCTATGATGTGCCCTAACAGCACTCAGTGTTGCACCGGCGAGGAGCTAAAAGCTCATATTTATCTTTAATTCCTCTTCAATGCGTGTCCTCTGCATCTTTCTCCAGGATTTATTTGTGACATCTGCTCCCCCCTGCAATTAACCTTGATGAAATTGGGAACACTATCTTTTGAAAAAAATAAATCTTCCCCTTCCTTTACCTCTCCATGTTACTTTTCAGCAATTGAAATCAGGGTAATGACAAAGGAAAAATAATGTTCTTTCAATAGATAATTAGGGAGATTGGTTTACCAGGCCCACTCAAGGCCCATTCACATGCAGGAATTGAGACAGGGCCGTTGTCTGCAAGGCCCAAGGGCTCCCTGGAGAGACATTCCCCTCTGTTTCATTTCTCTGAGCAGGTGCCTGGCAGGTAGTCAATGGAGACGCCAGTCCTGGAAATAAGAGGTCCCAGGCCAGAGGTCAACATCAGAGTTCAGGGGTCAGGATCCCAAGGTCATTAGGTTAATGGTCAGTTGTGCTGGGCAGATGACTGGAAATGAATCTGCTTCTGTTAAGGTGAAGGAGGCATACAACAGGATATGAAATCAAGGGGCTTCCTTCAGTCAATGACTGACCTCAATGCCTCTTTGTTCCACTTGTATTACTAATACACGTGCATATGCAGTGGGGGCATACACACACATATGCATAAAACCAACAGAGAGCCATTCCCTCCATGTTTTATTACCTAATTAGCGACAATACATTATCTTGACATCATTCATTTTGTACCCACTCTAAAGTTTGTGATTTACAGCTTATTTGATATTTGCTGATTTTCACGACTTTTCCCACACCGATCTACATCCCTGTGCATAAACACAGTCATGGAAGATTAGCAAAATATTGATTGATTTCGCCCAACTCCGCTCCCCACAGATTTAATTGTAACATATGTCCTCCGGCATCATACATTTACACAGGGCCCAATTCACCAATGAATATTCTTGAAATTCCTACCGGGGTCAATGGTTGCATGTGCAGTGATTTACAATTCAATCTCAGCTGAGGAAACGTGATCTGTCATTGCCCAATGACTGCTAGGGCTACCATCGCCTGACACATGGAGGGCTAAGCCCAGCCGGCCTGGTCAAGAGCCCTGGGGAAATACTGTACAAATGTCAGTTCACTGAGGACCAATGTCAGGAGCTTGAGGAGCGAGCCACAACCAGGAGGGTTACATACAGGGAAAAGTACAGGGAGTTCTAACCCTTTTCTATCCGTCAACATTCTGACACAGTTCCTGGGGGAACCGGGGCTTGGCGGCTCTCCTTACATAGGGTCGGCGGTGGACTCCCACTCCTGAGATACAGTATGTAATTGAATCTCTGTCCGACTGCAAACCAGGCTTTGGAAACTTGGGCTCTGTTGCTCCAAGGTAGGTTTTAGAAGTGTGTGATTCCAACGGCACAAAAAAATGCCAGGCTGGTCAGTCGAGGGTACATGCGGCGGAGTGGGTTTCGTCAGAGCTGAGTCATCTAACGTGTACTGTGGAAGTACAGTGTGTGTTTCATAATGTGATGTTTCTATTTATTTTTTCATTTTCATTTCACCTTTTTTAACCAGGTAGGCTAGTTGAGAACAAGTTCTCATTTACAACTGTGACCTGGCCAAGATAAAAATAAAAAATAATTTATTTTTTATTTTTATTATTTATAAAGCCCTTCGTACATCAGCTGATATCTCAAAGTGCTGTACAGAAACCCAGCCTAAAACCCCAAACAGCAAGCAATGCAGGTGGAGAAGCACGGTGGCTAGGAAAAACTCCCTAGAAAGGCCAATACCTAGGAAGAAACCTAGAGAGGAACCAGGCTATGTGGGGTGGCCAGTCCTCTTCTGGCTGTGCCGGGTGGAGATTATAACAGAACATGGCCAAGATGTTCAAATGTTCATAAATGACCAGCATGGTCGAATAATAATAAGGCAGAACAGTTGAAACTGGAGCAGCAGCACAGTCAGGTGGAAGTTGAAACTGGAGCAGGAGCATGGCCAGGTGGACTGGGGACAGCAAGGAGTCATCATGTCAGGTAGTCCTGGGGCATGGTCCTAGGGCTCAGGTCAGTTGAAACTGGAACAGCAGCATGGCCAGGTGGACTGGGGACAGCAAGGAGTCATCATGTCAGGTAGTCCTGGGGCATGGTCCTAGGGCTCAGGTCCTCCGAGAGAGAGAAAGAAAGAGAGAAGGAGAGAATTAGAGAACGCACACTTAGATTCACACAGGACACCGAATAGGACAGGAGAAGTACTCCAGATATAACAAACTGACCCCAGCCCCCCGACACATAAACTACTGCAGCATAAATACTGGAGGCTGAGACAGGAGGGGTCAGGAGACACTGTGGCCCCATCCGAGGACACCCCCGGACAGGGCCAAAACAAAAACAAAACATAAAACAAAGCAGTGCGACAAAAACAACAACACAGAGTTACACATAAACAAACATACAGTCAATAACACAAAATAATTATGTACAATTTTTAAAAAAATTATGTACAATGTGGGCAAATGTAGAAGAGTAGGGAGGTAAGGCAATAAATAGGCCACAGAGACAAAATAATTACAATTTAGCATTAACACTGGAGTGATAGATGTGCAGATGATGATGTGCAAGTAGAGATACTGGGATGCAAAAGGGCAAGAAGATAAATTACAATATGGGGATGAGATAGTTGGGTGTGCTATTTACAGATTGGCTGTGTACAGGTACAGTGATCATCGCTACTACAGACATATTAAATATGGGTCATATACTGCACATTTAAAAAGTGAATACATGTGGCAGGCAGACATTGGCAATATTGCCAATACATCCTTACAACTTCACAGTACAGTTATAGGTATGTATCAACAATGGGATAAGATATATCTGACTATTGGTTTCTTTCTCATTGAATAGAGAACCAAGACACATGTATAGTAGTGAAAGGTTTGGACACACCTACTCAGGTGCAGTGGTCTAAGACACTGCATCTCAGTGCAAGAGGCGTCACTGCAATACTTGGTTCAAATCCAGGCTGCATCAGATCCGGCTGTGATTGGGAGTCCCATAGGGTGGCACACAATTGGCCCAAGGTTGTCCGTGTTTGCCTGGGTTAGGCTGTCAGAATTCAAGGGTTTTTCTTTATTTTTACTATTTTCGACATTGTAGAATAAAAGTGAAGACATCAAAACTAAGAAATAACACATATGGAATCATGTAGTTACCAAAAAAGTGTTAAACAAAATATATGTTATATTTTAGAGCCTTCAAAGTAGCCACCCTTCGCCTTGATGATAGCTTTGAACACTCTTGTCATTCTCTCAACCAGCTTCACCTGGAATGCTTTTCCAACAGTCTTAAAGGAGTTCCCACATATGCTGAGCACTTGTTGGCTGCTTTTCCTTCACTCTGCCATCCAACTCATCCCAAACCAACTCAATTGGGTTGAGGTCAGGTGATTGTGGAGGCCAGGCCATCTGATGCAGCACTCCATCCCTCTCCTTCTTGGTCAAATAGCCCTTACACAGCCTGGAGGAGTATTGGGTCATTGTCCTGTTGTAATACAAATGATAGTCCCACTAAGCGATAATGAGATTGGATGGCATATCGCTGCAGAATGCTGTGGTAGCCATGCTGGTTATGTGTGCCTTGAATTCAAAATAAATCACAGACAGTGTCACCAGCAAAGCACCCCCACACCATCACACCTCCTCCTCCATGCTTCACGGTGGGAACCACACATGCGGAGAAAATCCATTCACCTACACTGCGTCTCACAAAGACACCCCAAAAAAATGTGGAACCAAAAATCTCGAATTTGGAAAATCAGACCAAAGAACAGATTTCCACTGGTCTAATTTCCATTGCTCATGTTTCTTGGCCCAAGTAAGTCTCTTCTTCTTATTTGTGTCCTTAATGTGTTTGAGCCAATCAGTTGTGTTATGAAAAGTTAGGGTTGGTATACAGAAGATATCTCTCACGTTCTGACCATAGTTCTTTTGTGTTTTCCTTGTTTTAGTGTTGGTCAGGACGTGAGCTGGGTGGGCATTCTATGTTTTGTGTGTCTAGGTTGTTTTTCTGTGTTCAGCCTAGTATGGTTCTCAATCAGAGGCAGGTGTCGTTAGTTGTCTCTGATTAAGAATCATACTTAGGTAGCCTGGGTTTCACTGTGTTTTTGTGGGTGATTGTTTCCTGTCTTTGTGTCTATGCACCAGATAGGACTGTTTTCGGTTTTCACAATTGTTGTTTTGTAATTTGAAGTGTTCAGTTGGGATGTATTATTAAATAAGATGAACACTCACCACGATGCGCTTTGGTCCTCTCCTTCCCAGGAAGAAAGCCGTTATAATATCCCTATTTGGTAAAAGACCACATCCATATTATGGCAAGAACAGCTCAAATAAGCGAAGGGAAATGACAGCCCATCATTACATTAAAACATGAAGGTCAGTCAATCCAGAAAATGTCAAGAACTTTGAACGTTTCTACAAGTGCAGTCGCAAAAACCATCAAATGCTATGATCAATCTGTCTCTCATGAGGACAACCACAGGAAAGGAAGACCCAGAGTTACCTCTGCTGCAGAGGAGCCCAAATAAATTATTTGCAGAGTTCAAGTAACAGACACATCTCAACATCAACTTTTTAGAGGATACTGCGTTAATCAGGCCTTCATGGTCGAATTGCTGCAAAGAAACCACTACTTAAAACTTCTTAGGGCTGTAATCCCGTTGACGGGATGATATGTCAACAGCCAGTGAAAGTGCAGGGCGCCAAATTCAAAACAACAGAAATCTCATAGTTAAAATTCCTCCAACATACATGTATTTTATACTGTTTTGAAGGTAATCTTGTTGTTAATCCCACCACAGTGTCCGATTTCAAATAGGCTTTACAGCGAAAGCACCACAAACGATTATGTTAGGTCACCACCAACTCACAGAAAACACAGCCATTTATCCAGCCAAAGAAAGGAGTCACAAAAAGCACAAATAGACATAAAATTAATCACTAACCTTTGATGATCTTCATCAGATGACACTCATAGGACTTCACGTTACACAATACATGTATATTTTGTTTGATAAAGTTCATATTTATATTTTTTTAAATCTATACATTGGTGCATTATGTTCACTAGTTCCAAAAACATCTGGTGATATTGCAGAGAGCCACATCATTTTACAGAAATACTCATTATAAATGTCGATAAATACAATTGTTAGACATGGAAATATAGATATACCTCTCCTTAATGCAACCACTGTGTCAGATTTCAAAAAACCTTTACGGAAAAAGCAAACCATGCAATAATCTGAGACGAAAATAAATAAAATTATCCGCCATGTTGGAGTCAACAGAAATCAGAAATCACATTATAAATATTCCCTTACCTTTGACGATCTTCATCAGAATGCACTACCAGGAATCCTAGTGCCACAATAAATGCTTTATTTGTTCGATAATGTCCATTATTTATGTCCAAGTAGCTACTTTTGTTAGCTCGGTTAGTACACAAATCCAAATGCTTGTGCAGGTCCATCAGAACGTAGGACGAAAACTTTAAAAAGTTATATTACAGATTGGAGAAACTTGTCAAACTAAGTATAGAATCAATCTTTCGGATGTTGTTATCATAAATCTTCAATAAAGTTCCAACTGGAGAATTCCTATGTCTGTAGAGAAGCCATGGAATGCAGGTCGCTATCATGTGAAATGCGCGTGACCAGGACCTGGCTCTCTGCCAGACCACTGACTCAAAGAGCTCCCATCCGGCTCCACAACACAGTAGAAGCCTCATTCAAGTTTCTAAAGACGGTTGACATCTAGTGGAAGCCCTAGGAAGTGCAACTTTATCCATATCCCACTGTGTATTCAGTGGGTTGAAAATCGACCAACCTCAGATTTTCCACTTCCTGTTTGGATTTCTTCTCAGGTTTTTGCCTGCCATATGAGTTCTGTTATACTCACAGACATCATTCAAACAGTTTTAGAAACTTCCGAGTGTTTTCTATCCAATACTAATAATACTATGCATATATTAGCAACTGGGACTGAGGAGCAGCCTGTTGACTCTGGGCACCTTTCTTCCAAGCTACTCAATACTGCCCCTGCAGCCATAAGAAGTTAACCTCTACGGGATGGGTGTCCCTAAACCGGGATGGTTGTTGCTAACGTGCGCTAATGTGACTAGAATGATGCTGTATACAACAGCCAGCTTTCCGGGACATAGACATGTCTTTTGTTGTCAGAAAGCTTAAATTTTGTTAACTGCAGTGCCCAATTAACAATAGCTATTACAGTGAAAAAATAACATGCTATTGTTTGAGGAGAGTGGACAACAACAAAAAACTTTTATCACGACAACTGGTTTGATACATTCATCTCTGAAGGTAATAATGTACTTACATTCAGTAGTCTTGCCCTGATTTGTCATCCTGAGTGTGCCAGAGATAAAATGGATGGGGGTCTTTTACCAGGCAAGAGGACTACCAATTACCAAGTCCCGCAGTACAGACAGCTCCTTGTATTGATCCTGTGTTGCCATTCTGCTGGCGACAGCCCAGCTCTGCCTAGTTGTATAGGCTCGGGAAACAGTGCCTCGGTCGTCTTTGGTGACTCTCGAGGAAGGTCAGGAAACCTCAGGTGCTCTCAGCAACGGGACCTCCGGGATGGGCGAGGTGGAATCCCTAGACGTGCAAGTGAAATTGAATTTCCTTTCCATCTGTCGTTCCCACAATCGCCCATCAATGCAAATGGTCAAAGCTTTGAGGGACTCAAGATCCGTGGGTAACTCCCGAGCAGCAAGCTTGTCCTTAACCTCCTCCGAGACGCTGTGCAGGAACATGTCCAACAGTGCTTCCTGGTTTCACGCACTCTCCGCTGCCGACATGCGGAAATCCACCGCATAGTCGGCCACACTGCGGGCGTCCTGCCGGATGGATTAGCTTCTGGGCAGCTTCTCGCCTGGAGAACGGGGCATCAGAAACCTTCTTTACCTCTCCCACGAACCCCTCCAGACTCACGCACATGGCCGGCTGTGGTTCCCATATGGCGGTAGCCCAGGTGAGAGCCCTCACAGACATCAGAGTGATGAGGTAGGCTATCTTGGAGCGATCCGAGGGGACAGAGGAGGGCTGAAGCTCAAAAATTAGGGCACACTCAGCAAAAAACGCACAACAGGTGCTAGGATCTCCATTAAAGCATTCCGGGGGAGGTAAACGGGGCTCCCGGGAAGGTGGAGTGTCCGGTGGGGCGGTTCTGCTAACTGCCGAGTTACTGAGGGGCGGTGGGGTTACCACCGTGGAAGGCTGCCCACCAGACAACCCGCAGAATTGCTCTAGCAGAATGTCCAACGCCCGGTCATGGCGCTCAGCCAACATTTGGACCCCCTCCATAAGACCACAAAGCAATTCCTCGTGCCTACCAATGGAGGCTCCTTGGGAGGAGACGGCGTCGCGCAGCTGGCCCGGGTCTGCTGGGTCAGTCATGGCCAGTTCGTACTATCAGGTATGGAGGTAAGACCCAGGTGCAGACAACGTCGAAATAACAATGGTTTAATAATCCAACAAGGGCAATAGACAGGTCAAGGCAGGCAGGGGGCACATTGCGGGATCCAAGTTCAAAAGGTAGCTAGTAACAAAACTTTTTCAATAGAAAAAATCTTCAGAGACTTGCTAAACTTTTAAAACAACAAACCGAGCTCTTACTAATTCAACATTTGACAACACAGAACAAGAATGTGGTGCTGACTGGTGATTGGCCAACAGGGGCTGTATAATAAACCGTGTCTGAATGAGTAATGTCTCTTAACATATCTGACTGGCCCAGCATATGCCAGTTATAGGAAACCTATAGCATCAGTCAGTGCATATTGCCCAGCGAGGTCAAAGGCTAGGAAGGTCAAAGGTGTTATCCGCCTTTCATCATGAAGTGCATTAACATCTTCTCTGTGTTCATCTGATCCAGATGGCTAAGTAGAACTCTGACAGCTGCCACCACTGTGCAATGTCACTATGGAGAATATCGTTGCATCTTTAAGACATCATATTTCAAAGGAATATTACTGTGCGGATGGCTATTCCTTTGGTTGTGCACAGAGAAGAGGCAGAGGTTGCTTGCACTCGTTGCTCATTAATTCATGGTTCACGACTGAATTTTGAACAGCTTTTTCTCTTCACCTAGATTTTAAGGTTTCTGTACCCAACTGCTCCTGTTTGAAAAGGCTAAGAATAGGAGTCTATGGAGAAGTAGTGAGCAATAACGAGGTCATTATTTCATTATGATACCATCACTGAAATGAGTCGCCTTGTTTGTTGCCACTGGCAACAGACCATAATCTGTGAAGCAGTAAAGAGTTTAGAAGAGACGTAGAAATGGCCCTGACAAAGCCGACAGGAAGTGACCTCTTAAGTGTGTAAGTTATGGAGCCTTAACAACTTAGGTCACTGTATATGACTACAAAAGTATGCCTAGAAGTTTTGCTGTGAAAATTATATGATTTCCTTTTTACATTTGAAGATATTGTGCATAACAGTAAAATCCTAAATTATATATCCCACAGTAAGGAAATGTAGTTTCCAAGTCTCTACAAAATAATGATGATAAAATGATTTAAATGTATCTGCACAGCAATAACTTTCATTCTAGTTTTTAACGAAATCAAACAAATTTGGTCCTGAGGCTGTAAACCATCACTCACAGCCTCTCCTCAACCAATCAACACAACACAAGAACTAAGGAACACACCTCCCGTTGCCCATCACATTTGTTTACAGGGTAGAGTCTCCCAAGCATGCCTATAGCCATGGCAGTGGAGCAGCTCCAAGTGAAAACGACCTTAGCCCCCCGCTGTGAGTCCCCCTGCCTTTTCCTGGAGACCTCTGACTTGAAACACTACTTGAACCTGCTGCTCTCACTCAGCAACACATAAATCATCTGGCTCTCAGCAACATCCCCGGCCAGCAGCGCACTGCTGAACTTGACTCCATGGAAATAAAGTTCGTAACAGGATACAAAAAAACTAATCCTGGCCTGAACAATTGCTGGCATACTGGAGCCCAGAGGTGCTGATACCCAGTGACAAACACAGCGCCTCGCACCAGAGGAACCTGGCAAGAGCCTTCGGCTCTGTTCTTGTCATCTGCTGCTGATGAAGACGTAACCTGTCAGACCAGAGGCACTCTACTCAATGTCTCAATCTCTAACCCTCTCTCACTCTCTCTAGAGAAAAGGTCCTCTCACACACACACACACACACACACACACCTAGAGCTGGGATGAAAATGATTGACACCGACCAAACGACCACTCATTACGATAAATACACTATACTAGAGAAATGTGAAGTTTGAAATTGAATACGTTTGCTAATATGGGTGATTGTTGATGGGAAAATTGATAGCTACAACATTTATAGTAGTAGTAGTTTTAAGGGTAATATAAAACAATGACCGTTGTGCACATTCAACTATCAATTAATCGTTAACGTGAGAATTCAGTCAATTTATAGTGATATGGATTGTTGTCCATATCACCCAGCAATAGTCTGTGTCTTGGTCTCTCACCTACACAGCATGTGTCTGACTGAAGTGTCACCAAGCTAACTTGGTGGGTAACCCAAACCTTGAGAAAGAAAGGGCAAATGGTGCCCGTCGTTCTGTTCTCCGCCGATTCACTGATGAGGCAACAGGTCTCTCTATTACTATTAGTCCTCCTGGCAACAAAACACCCCAATCAGTTTTCTCTACTATGTCCACAATAAAGACATCTTCTCTGAGTTCATAACAGCTCTATGCTTTTAAGAAAATACGGTCTGAAAGTACAATTTTGCCTTATTACACTACATTTTACTCCATTAAGAGTCCAATTTATTTGTTCTTTTACAGACCTTACAAACTGTGCAAACATGGAGTAATGTCTCAGTAGTCTAGTCTCCTCGCTGAGCCGCCATCGTTCCTCTTGATAACATCAGGCACCAGGCCTACAGAGCCACGGGCCCAGAGACACACTTTTATGACTTAAGTACTTGGGCCTGTATCCACAAAGTGTTTCAGAGTAGAAAATTGGTCGTAAGTGCTCAGAATAGAGATATATTTTACTCTCACTCTTATTAGTAAAAATATATGCTATGCATGAAGCATCTTTAGTCATAAGAGTCCTACCTAGTCAACAGATATTTAGGGGACCTCATGAGCTGCCCTAACCAGTTGAGTTACCAGCAGGTCTCAGTTCAAACTTTAGCCTGCTCAGTTTTAGTTTTATGCCCCTATATAAAATGAGCAAAACATTTCAAATGATTGAGTGACAGGTTGGCGGAAAAATAATCTGTATTTCCGCTGCGCTGTGTCTGCACAATCAACAGGGCGTGCCGTGGTGTGTGTAGGGGGGCTATGGAAAGCCACTGGCCGGTTGGAAACGTGTTTATGGTAGGGGCTGTAATCAATTGCTTAATTGATTACATGGGTCGTATTTGATTTTCAAAAGTGTATTGTGACATATCACAATGTGTTGCTGAACTCATGAGCGAGCGATTTACCATGTTTGAAGAGGGACTGTATAGGCCTATTTATTTGGAAAGACTGCTGTGCATGGCTGTATCTCACTGTAGTAGGTTGTGTTTTGGTTATTTGGATCTCCATTCTCCTTTTGTTTACTTGCTATTATATTATAGCCAAATATTCTATTCAGTATTTTTGTTTGAGTGATATGAATGCATGAATTCAGCACTCACCTCTCCCAAGGTCCCGTTCACGTGATATCCAGCTGCAGACCGGATGTTCTTGAAGCTCAAGCACCAACTCACTGCCGCCCCCATCCTAATCCATCTGGAGCTGTCCTGGCAGTTCGTGGTGGAGGTTGACACCTTGGAAGTCGGAGTGGGGTCTGTCTTGTCCCAGCATTCAGCCTAAGACCAAAAGCTGCATCCCTGCGCTTTCTTAACACCACGAAAAGGAATTACGACGTGGGTAACAGAGAACTACTCGCGGTGAAGATATCGTTGGAGGAGTGGAGGCACAGGTTACACCCATTCGTAGTATGGACAGATCACAAGAACCTGGAATATCTCCGCACCGCCAAGTGCCTCAACTCCAGGCAAGCTCGATGGGCACTGCTATTCACTCTATTCAACTTCCCCATTTCCTACCACTCAGGGTCGAAGAATGTGAAGCCAGGTGCGCTTTCACCATCATTCCCGAGATCATCCTCCCTACCTCTTGTCTCGCGGCTGCACTTATCTGGGATATAGAAAACCAGGGACCGCGAGGGGGGAGCCCAGCTAACCGGATGTTTGTCCCGGACTCTACCTGTTCCCCGGTTCTGGAATGGGCTCATTCCTCTTGACTGGCCTGCCATCCTGGCTCCTGTTGGACCCTGGCCTTTGTACGACAACGGTTTTGGTGGAACATCTTGGTTCCTGACATCTCCGAGTTCATCGCCGCCTGCACCATGTGTGCCCAGAATAAAACTCTGCGGCTGGCCTCCTTCAACCTCTTCCCATTCCTCACTGCCCCTGGTCCCATATATCCCATATATCCCTTCATCAAGGGTCTCCCTCTATCAGATGGAAACACCAATATCCTCACGGTGGTGAATTGGTTTTCCAAAACCGCCCATTTCATTCTCCTTCCCAAGTTAACCTCAGCCAAGGAAACGGCCCAGCTCATGGTGCAGTCTTCCGGATCCATGGACTTCCGGTGTACATGGTCTCCGACCGCAGTCCTCAGTTCTCGTCCCGGTTCTGGAAGGTGTTCTGCACCCTTATTGGGGCATCGGCCAGCCTGTCCTTTGGTATTCACCCGTAATCTAACGGCCAGTCGGAGCGAGCCAATCAAGACCTGGAGACGACTCTTCATTGACTCATCTCCGCCAACCCCACCACCTGGAGCCAGCAACTCATGTGGGTGGAATACGCCTGCAACACCCGTCCCTGCTCAGCCACTGGTCTCTCGCCGTTCGAGTGTTCCATGGGTTATCAGCCTCTGCTCTTCCCTGAGCAGGAGGAAGAGGTCAGCATACCCTCGGCCCAGATGTTTGCCCACCCCTGTCACCGTACCTGGAAGAGAGCCTGGTCCACCCTCCTCAAGATCACCTGCAGGTGATCAAAACCAAGATGGCGTAGCAGTCAGACGTGTGTTTGTCTTGTCCCGTCTTGTCCCGTGTAAATAGTTGTTTCCCTCGTTTTTTCGTATATATTTTAATCACACTTTCCATCTACGGACTGAATAAACTTTCTTGCAACCCGCCTCACCCAATGTGGTACAGATCTGCTATTTTTATACTTTAGAACTGGAACCCCCATCAGAATGTAGCTAGCTAACTAGCTACTAGCTAGTAGGAAATTAGCCACTGCTAGCGGTCTTCACCGTTAACTCGGACACCAGCCAGCTTCAACTTGGTCAATACCTGCGAGTCTGCACAGCGCGATATCAACCCAGAGCATATCAGACAGCTTTTTCTCTACCGGAATCTCTGGACCATTACACCGGATCATCGCAGCTAGCTAGCTGCAACCTGAGTGGCTAATGCTGGCTAATGCCTCTGTCCCAAAGCAAGCACCAGTTAGCCTTGAGCTTGCCTCGAAATAGGTCCATCTCCCGGCTACTCGGAGAGGTCTACCAGCTAATTATTGGGCTACAATAACTCTTTGTCAATTGGCCTGTACCCTTTATTGCCGACACGGAGCCCCGCCAATCCATCATGACTGGTCTTCCGACGTAATTGTCCAAGGAGGTTTCAACAGGCTTTTCCATTGCGAAGTCGCCAAAGACCCATCTGCTAGTCCCGGCCCACTAGCTTTATGAATTGCCATTTCTCCAGCTCGATTAGCATAGTAGCGATGTCCGAGCGGCTCCCTGACTCACCTATTGCTGCTCATTGGACCCTATGATCACTCGGCTACACATGCCTCACCCAAATATCAATATGCCTTGTCTACTGTTGTTTAGGTTAGTTATTATTGGGGTTTTTTCACTATAGAGCCCCCAGCCCAACCCAACATGCCTTAGATAGCTCTGTTGTCCCATCCCCCACACATGCGTAGACCTCACCTGGCTTAACTGGTGCCTCCAGAGCCACTACCACTCTCATCGTCACTCAATGCCTAGGTTCACCTCCACTGTACTCACATCCTACCATACCCTCGTCTGTACATTATGCCCTTAATCTCTTCCACCACGCCCAGAAATCTGCTCTGTTCCTCTGGTGATGTAGAGGTTTACCCAGGCCCTATAGCTCCCAGCACCACACCTATTCCCCAGGCACTCTCATTTGTTGATTTCTGTAACCGTAAAGGCCTTGGTTTCATGCATGTTAACATCAGAAGCCTCCTCTCTAAGTTTGTTTTATTCACTGCTTTAGCACACCAAAAATGTAGACATTACCATCCCCAACTACAACATTTTCCGACAAGATAGAACTGCGAAAGGGGGCGGAGTTGCAATCTACTGCAGAGATAGCCTGTAGAGTTTTGTCATACTATCCAGGTCTGTGCCCAAACAATTCAAGCTTCTACTTTTAGAAATCCAGAAATAAGTCTCTAACCGTTGCCGCTTGTTATTGACCCACCTCAGCCCCCAGCTGTGCCCTGGACACCATATGTGAATTGATTGCCCCCCATCTATCTTCAGAGTTCGTACTGTTATGTGACCTAAACTGGGATATGCCTAATGTTCTACAATCTAAGCCAGATGCCCTCAATCTCACAGAAATGATCAAGGAACCTACCAGGTACAACCCTAAATCCGTAACCATGGGCACCCTCATAGATATTATCCTGACCAACTTGCCCTCTAAATACACCTCTGCTGTCTTCAGCCAGGATCTCCTCGATCACTGCCTCATTGCCTGTGTCCGTAATGGGTCCACTCCTCATCACTGTCAAACGCTCCTTAAAACACTTCAGCGAGCAGGCTTTTCTAATCGACCTGGCCGGGGTATACTGGAAGGAAATTGACCTCATCCCGTTAGTAAAGGATGCCTAGTTGCTCATTCAAAAAATGTAGAACTAAGAACAGATATAGCCCTTGGTTCACCCCAGACTTTACTACCCTTGACCAGCACAAAAACATCCGGTGGCATACTGCATTAGCATCGAATAGTGGAGAGGGTAGCAAGTTTTAAGCAAGTTTTAAGTTCCTCGGCATACACATCACAGACAAACTGAATTGGTCCACCCACACAGACAGCATCGTCAAGAAGGCGCAGCAGCGCCTCTTCAACCTCAGGAGGCTGAAGAAATTCGGCTTGTCACCAAAAGCACTCACAAACTTCTACAGATGCACAATCGAGAGCATCCTGGCGGGCTGTATCACCGCCTGGTACGGCAACTGCTCCGCCCACAACCGTAAGGCTCTCCAGAGGGTAGTGAGGTCTGCACAACGCATCACTGGGGGCAAACTACCTGCCCTCCAGGACACCTACACCACCCGATGTTACAGGAAGGCCATAAAGATCATCAAGGACAACAACCACCCGAGCCAATGCCTGTTCACCCCGCTATCATCCAGAAGGCGAGGTCAGTACAGGTGCATCAAAGCTGGGACCGAGAGACTGAAAAACAGCTTCTATCTCAAGGCCATCAGACTGTTAAACAGCCACCACTAACATTGAGTGGCTGCTGCCAACACACTGACTCAACTCCAGCCATTTTAATAATGGGAATTGATGGGAAATTATGTCAAATATATCACTAGCCACTTTAAACAATGCTACCTAATATAATGTTTACATACCCTACATTATTCATCTCATATGTATACGTATACACTGTACTCTATATCATCTACTGCATCTTTATGTAATACATGTATCACTAGCCACTTTAACTATGCCACTTTGTTTACATGCTCATCTCATATGTATATACTGTACTCGATACCATCCACTGTATCTTGCCTATGCCGCTCTGTACCATCACTCATTCATATATCTTTATGTACATATTCTTTATCCCCTTACACTTGTGTGTATAAGAGAGTAGTTTTGGAATTGTTAGTTAGATTACTTGTTGGTTATTACTGCATTGTCGGAACTAGAAGCATTTCGCTACACTCGCATTAACATCTGCTAACCATGTGTATGTGACAAATAAAATTGGATTTGATTTGATTTGGGGAAAAAGAATAGCCCCTGTGATAGGCAACTTTCAGGGATGTCAGGAACCAATATACATGGTCAGATTGAAAAAGCTAACCCTAGCTTTCCTAACAGAAATTTGCATCCTGTAGCATTTATTCCAAAAAGTTCTGGGACACTGGAAAGTCCATGGAGAATAAGAGCACCTCCTCCCAGCTGCCCACTGCACTGAAGCTAGGAAGCACAGTCACCACCAATAAATCAATAATTTCAATAAGCATTTTTCTATGGCTGGCCATGCTTACCACCTGGCTACCCATACTCTGGCCAACAGCTCTGCACCGCCACAGAAACTTCAACCACGATCAAGGTCGCAAATGATATCATAACCGCCATCAATAAAAGACAGTACTGTGCAACCGTCTTCATCGACCTGGTCAAGGCTTTCGACTCTGTCAATCCCTGCATTCTTATCGGCAGATTCAATAGCCTTGGTTTCCCAAATGACTGCCTCGCCAGGTCACCAACGACTTCTCAGATAGAGTTCAATGTGTCAAATCGGAGGGCCGGTTGTCTGGACCTCTGGCAGTCTCTATGGGGGTGCCACAGGGTTCAATTTTTGGGCCGACTCTTTTCTCTGTACATATCAAAGATGTCGCTCTTGCTGCTGGTGATTCTCTGATCCACCTCTACGCAGACGACACCATTCGGTATACATCTGCCCCTTCTATGGACACTGTGTTATCAACCCGCCAAACAAGCTTATATGCCATACAACACTCCTCCCGTGGCTTCCAACTGCTTTTAAATGCTAGTAAAACTAAATTCATGATCTTCAACCGATTGCTGCCCGAACCCGCCCACCCAAACAGCATCCCTACTCTGGACGGTTCTGACTTAGAATATGTGGACAACTACAAATACCTAGCTGTCTGGTTAGACTATAAACTCTCCTTCCAGACTCACATTAAGCATCTCCAACCCAAAATCAAATCTAGAATCGGCTTCCTATTTCACAACAAAGCCTCCTTCACTCATGCTGCCAAACATACCCTTGTAAAACTGACTATCTTACCGATCCTTGGCGATGTTATTTACAAAACACCCTCCAACACTCTACTTAGCAAATTGGATGTAGACTATCAAAGTGCCATCCGTTTTGTCACCAAAGCCCCATATAATACCCACCGATGCGACCTGTATGCTCTCGTTGGCTGGTGACGTCGCCAAACCCACTGGCTCCAGGTCATCTAAAAGTCTTTGCTAGGTAAAGCCCTGCCTTATCACAGCTCACTGGTTACGATGGCAACACCCACCCGTAGCACACCCTCCAGCAGGTGTATCTCACTGATCATCCCTAAAGCCAACACCTAATTTGGCCGCCTTTCCTTCCAGTTCTCTGCTGCCTGTGACTGGAACGAATTGCAAAAATCGTTGAAGTTGGAGACTTTTATCTCCCTCACCAACTTTAAACATCTGCTATCTGAGCAGCTAACCGATCGCTGCAGCTGTACATAGTCCATCGGTAAATAGCCCACACAATTTACCTACCTCATCCCCATACTGTTTTTATTTATTTACTTTTCTGCTCTTTTGCACACCAGTATCTCTACCTGCACATGACCATCTGATCATTTATCGTTCCAGTGTTAATCTGCTAAATTGTAATTATTCGCCTACCTCCTCATGCCTTTTGCACACAATGTATATAGACTCTTTTAATTTTTTTATTCTACTGTGACTTGTTTATTGTTTACTCAATGTGTAACTCTGTGTTGCTGTCTGTTCACACTGCTATGCTTTATCTTGGCCAGGTCGCAGTTGTACATGAGAACTTGTTCTCAACTAGCCTACCTGGTTAAATAAAGGTGAAATAAAATAATAAATCAATAAAAATATGGAAGAAGGTACTCTGGTCGGATGAGACTAAAATTTATCTTTTTGGCCATCAAGGAAAACGCTATGTCTGGCGCAAACCCAACACCTCTCATCACCTCAAGAACACCACCATGGTGTTCTTCATCGGCAGGGACTGGTCAGAATTGAAGGAATGATGGATGGCGCTAAATACAGGGAAATTCTTGAGGGAAACACGGACTTTCAACTCCCTCCAAAGATTTTCTATGGGGTTGAGATCTGGAGACTGGCTAGGCCACTCCAGGACCTTGAAATGCTTCTTACGAAGCCACTCCTTCGTTGCCCAGACAGTGTGTTTGGGATCATTTTCATGCTGAAAGACCCAGCCACGTTTCATCTTCAATGCCCTTGTTGAGGTTTTCACTCAAAATCTCATGATACATGGCCCCATTCATTCTTTCCTTTACACGGATCAGTCGTCCTTGTCCCTTTGCAGAAAAACAGCCCCAAAGCATGATGTTTCCACCCCCATGCTTTACAGTAGGTATGGTGTTCTTTGGATGCAACTCAGCATTCTTTGTCCTCCAAACACGACGAGTTGAGTTTTTACCAAAAAGTTATATTTTGGTTTCATCTGACCATATGACATTCTCCCAATCTTCTTCTGGATCATCCAAATGCTCTCTAGCAAACTTCAGACGGGCCTGGACATGTACTGGCTTAAGCAGGGGGACACGTCTGGCACTGCAGGATTTGAGTCCCTGGCTGCGTAGTGTGTTACTGATGGTAGGCTTTGTTACCTTGGTCCCAGCTCTCTGCAGGTCATTCACTAGGTCCCCCTGTATGGTTCTGGGATTTTTGCTCACAGTTCTTGTGATCATTTTGACCCCACGGGGTGAGATCTTGCATGGAGCCCCAGATCGAGGGAGATTATCAGTGGTCTTGTATGTCTTCCATTTCCTAATAATTGCTCCCACAGTTGATTTCTTCAAACCAAGCTGCTTACCTATTGCAGATTCAGTCTTCCCATCCTGGTGCAGGTCTACAATGTTGTTTCAGGTGTCCTTTGACAGCTATTTGGTCTTGGCCATAGTGGAGTTTGGAGTGTGACTGTTTGAGGTTGTGGACAGGTGTCTTTTATACTGATAACAAGTTCAAACAGGTGCCATTAATACAGGTAACGAGTGGAGGACAGAGGAGCCTCTTAAAGAAGAAGTTACAGGTCTGTGAGAGCCAGAAATCTTGCTTGTTTGTAGATGACCAAATACTTATTTTCCACCATAATTTGCAAATAAATTCATTAAAAATCCTACAATGTGATTTTCTGGATTTTTTTTCCTCATTTTGTCTGTCCTAGTTGAAGTGTACCTATGATGAAAATTACAGGCCTCTTTCATCTTTTTAAGTGGGAGAACTTGCACAATTGGTGGCTGACTAAATACTTTTTTGCCCCACTGTATATATACAGGGCATGTATTTATATACTGGATTCTTAATAACGTACCATTACTCGCTGTAATATATCTACTGCTGTACATGTCATTCTTAGTATACTGGTGTATATAAGCATAGATTGTATTTGGATTACTGATACAGGATTACTGATACAGTGTTAGCAAACAAAGTCGATCCTCAATCAAAAATGTTCAAGATCGGAAGAGTTTGTTTCCAAAATGTTTTACCACTAATCATATATATATATATAACTATGCATGGCATAGTTGAAGAGTACACAAAGAGAGTTCCAAAGACAGTGATTTCTTGCAAGTATTTCCCAAAGGGCCCTGTGAGGTCTATAGGTTTAGTGTGTGCTTGGTACACAATCCAATTTAACACTAGGGTTAGAATTTCAAACACTTACAGTCTGAACACGTGTGTAAATGCCTCTTCAAATTCCAAGACATTTACTCAAATGCATTCACTCACATACTGTTCATCTCAAGGCAGTATAATCATTGTTTCTATATGAGGTTAGGCAGGCCAATTATACTTCATATATAGGAGGCCATATGTCCTTCCTTCATAGCCCAGAACAAGAACCCCTAACAATGAATGAACCACTCTATGTCTGAAGCCCATCCACATTGAAAGGTGCCCACATTGCTGTGACTTAGAAAATAGAGAGAGAGAGAGAGAGAGAGAGAGAGAGAGCGAGAGAGAGAGAGAGAGAGAGAGAGAGCGAGAGAGAGAGAGAGAGAGAGAGAGAGAGAGCGTAGTCAACTGCTCCTCTTTGACCAAGAAGAAAGAGTCTATCATGCACTGTGTGTTCTTCTGATGGACAGACCACTCCACTCTTTCTCTGACGGTCACAGCAACAACAACAACAGAAGAGATGAGATGAGTTCTCAGGGGAGTGAGGATAATACAATCAGAACGGTTCATTCAGGACAGGCCTCTAAGAGAATGAGGGTGGTTTGGCGGCCAGAGACTCCTTTTAGCTGGAGCAGCAGATTTCTTTGAGGCATCAGCCACCTCTTCTGAAGGGGATTACAGTGGCTCTAGGCATTACAATACTGCAGCAGAAGTGCATTATGGGTGGCGCCCACTGTCCAGAATTGTGCCTCCCTTGTTAATATATACCCTAACAGTGCTTTTTATTTTATTTTCATTTTTCTCTTCCTCGTCCCAGAATTGGATTAGGATCGATCGCAGCATCCATGGGCGTGGTGGCCAGAATAGAGCTGCTGGGCAATTGTAGCGCCGCTCCGCCTCAGAGACTATTCAAGCGACTAAATAGAATGATTTGCCCTTAGATGTCAAATTTGTTCTGAGACAAGGATGTCAATACCAATTAGATTGTCTGCAATTGCCGTAGTTACGCCGCTTTCCTCCCCACCTCACCCCGTCTTCCCCCCCACCTCACCCCGTCTTCCCCCCGCTCTTTCTAATGTCTGCCTTTTTTTGCGCAGCAAGGCAGAGTGGTGGTCTCTGCGAAACCTTTAGCTCCAAATCAGTTTTATGACTGGCGCTGTGCAGACATTATACTAACTCCATTAGGATCTCTGGGGGAGATGGCCTGAGGGGGAACTCAGAGGCCAGGGGGGGGGGGGGGGGTTGTCTTACAGAGTCTTTTGGTATCTACTGAAAGGTCAGTGTCTGCCGGTTAAAGGTTCAGCGACGGAGCAAAAGCCCATTGGAGCAAAAACACAAACAACAGGGAAAAGTGGGCGGAAAATGGATTAATAAACAAATACAATTAAGAGAGAGGGAGGGAGGAGAGAGAAAAACGAGAGCACCCTGTCTCCTGTCTGTTTCACAGTGCCTGCAGGCGCTTAAGTGCTAACATGACAAACAGATGTGGCCAAGGCTTGCCTGACAGAAGGCTAGAGACACACACATACTAACGACATGCCAGGCAGAAGGGAAAATGAGGACTTGACTGTACTAGACCTCCACTCTGGTCACTGCAAACAATGCATGGGACTAATCAAATTAAATACCATTTTATTGGTCACATAAACATATTCAGCAGATGTGATTGCGGGTATAGTGAAATGCTAGCAATGTATGGGAAATGTAGCGAAATGCTACATACACGTTACAGCGGAAGCCAGTAGTAGTAGCCTAAAACATGTACATAAAAATTCCATCCAGACTCTTCATTTAAAATACATGCACAAAACACACACACACACAGACACACACGCACAGCCAACCTGAGTCTACACACACACGTGAAAAAAAGACAGCTGCTGTTAGGTGTACTCATGTCTACGTACAGTACAATGCACAAAAGGCCAGACACACTGGACCCATATGTAGCCTACTACCTATGAGTACCATGGAGACACAAGAGACACAAAGCCTGTTCACAACAACCAGGTAATAGTAAGAAGTAAGATATCAACAGTATGCATTACATTCATATGGATCCTGGCTAGCCATGTAACTCAATCCCTGAAAGTATCCAACATGAATAAAAGTATTTAACAACACATTATTAAGTTATGAGATGTGATGATTAACGAAGGTCTTGCCTCTTAATAAACAATTAGAACTAAGGACTGAATGGCTGGCAATTTGCTAAGTGGACTGATGAATATTGCTGGGGTAATGCTAAGACAAACCTAACAGACTGATCCTAGCCGTGCTACGACCTATCCAACAGACTGGTGTATGCTATGTACTCATCCTATCCATGCTACGACCTATCCAACAGACTGGTGTATCCTATGTACTCATCCTATCCATGCTACGACCTATCCAACAGACTGGTGTATCCTATGTACTCATCCTATCCATGCTACGACCTATCCAACAGACTGGTGTATCCTATGTACTCATCCTATCCATGCTACGACCTATCCAACAGACTGGTGTATCCTATGTACTCATCCTATCCATGCTACGACCTATCCAACAGACTGGTGTATCCTATATACTCATCCTATCCATGCTACGACCTATCCAACAGACTGGTGTATCCTATGTACTCATCCTATCCATGCTACGACCTATCCAACAGACTGGTGTATCCTATGTACTCATCCTATCCATGCTACGACCTATCCAACAGACTGGTGTATGCTATGTACTCATCCTATCCATGCTACGACCTATCCAACAGACTGGTGTATGCTATGTACTCATCCTATCCATGCTACGACCTATCCAACAGACTGGTGTATGCTATGTACTCATCCTATCCATGCTACGACCTATCCAACAGACTGGTGTATCCTATGTACTCATCCTATCCATGCTACGACCTATCCAACAGACTGGTGTATCCTATGTACTCATCCTATCCATGCTACGACCTATCCAACAGACTGGTGTATCCTATGTACTCATCCTATCCATGCTACGACCTATCCAACAGACTGGTGTATCCTATGTACTCATCCTATCCATGCTACGACCTATCCAACAGACGGGTGTATCCTATGTACTCATCCTATCCATGCTACGACCTATCCAACAGACTGGTGTATCCTATGTACTCATCCTATCCATGCTACGACCTATCCAACAGACTGGTGTATCCTATGTACTCATCCTATCCATGCTACGACCTATCCAACAGACTGGTGTATGCTATGTACTCATCCTATCCATGCTACGACCTATCCAACAGACTGGTGTATGCTATGTACTCATCCTATCCATGCTACGACCTATCCAACAGACTGGTGTATGCTATGTACTCATCCTATCCATGCTACGACCTATCCAACAGACTGGTGTATCCTATGTACTCATCCTATCCATGCTACGAACTACATCATGGAGGGAGTTTTACGCAGTTCCAAAGCATGTCTAAAATAATTACATAGACAATAAGGGAATGTCAGCTCACTGTTGTGCTTCTCTCAAACTTTCTAATTTAATAAAGCTTTGATGAAAATGTATTTCCAAACAGTCTCAAGAGCCAAACACTTTATCGACATCTTAACAAGCCTACTTGACTAAATTGGGTAGGACAATTTTTTTTAAATGCCTTCAATGAAAGCAGAAGAGGCTATGCTTGGTTTTTAATCAAATAATACAAAATGGGGAAAACACATTTGTGTTTTATGTTTGTAAATACGAAGTATACAGTCACCAAATTACATCTTGTTCCATGCACATATGGGCAGTGTGCTTCATGGCTGGATAGGCTGTGTTTCCACTGCCAAAATTCTTGCTATAACCAACTGCGTTGCCGCTAAAACCAGCTTTTGATAGGTCTTTAATATCCCTACCAGCGCTGCCTGAAATTAGCACTTAAATCATGTTTTTAAGGACACTCCTCAAATATTCCCACCCCTCCCATCTGAGCGCAAGCGTGCTGATGTTAGACAGGTAAATTGCCCAACCTGGAGTTAGGGCTGGAAAATGCCAGTGCCCCAGTTTTCACATGACGAAATTGCAAACTAACGTCCATTTGACACTAGCGCTGCCTTAACGCCAGCCGAAAATAGAGCCCATAATCACTGTTCTATCACCAACGGCAGTTAGAACAGCTCACATCTGACACACAAACAGGTACTATGTTGAAGATTTAACTGGTCAGATAAAACCTACCTAATTATGGTCTCCTCATCAAACGACAGAGGCTGGCATCTACTACAGTCCTCTTCATCTGTAGAAATAGAGGTGAGGCTGGAGGTGAGGTGCCCCATTGATGGGCATGGCAGTGTAGATCAGCTCCTGGCCCCTGATCAAAAATACTGGTTGGTCACACATCAAAACACACACACATAGGGCACTGATAACATTATCAATGGTAGCTATGATTAGCATGGTGCAACCAACCTGATCTCTGCATTCACCTTTTTATTTCATTTTATATATATATATATATATATATACAGTGGGGCAAAAAAGTATTTAGTCAGCCACCAATTGTGCAAGTTCTCCCACTTAAAAAGATGAGAGAGGCCTGTAATTTTCATCATACAGTAGGTACACTTCAACTATGACAGACAAAAGGAGAAAAAAAATCCAGAAAATCACATTGTAGGATTTTTAATGAATTTATTTGCAAATTATGGTGGAAAATAAGTATTTGGTCACCTACAAACAAGCAAGATTTCTGGCTCTCACAGACCTGTTTACTTCTTCTTTAAGAGGCTCCTCTTACAGATGGACTATGTACAGCTGCAGTGATCGGTTAGCTGCTCAGATAGCTAATGTTTAAAGTTGGTGAGGGAAATATAAGTCTCCAGCTTCAGCGATTTTTGCAGTTCGTTCCAGTCACTGGCAGCAGAGAACTGTAAGGAAAGGAGGCCAAATGAGGTGTTGGCTTTGGGGGATGATCAGTGAGATATACCTGCTGGAACGTGTGCTACAGGTGGGTGTTGTTATCGTGACCAATGAGCTGAGATAAGGCGGAGCTTTACCTAGCATAGACTTATGAATGACCTGGAGCCAGTGGGTCTGGCGACGAATATGTAGCGAGGGCCAGCCGACTAGAGCATACAGATCGCAGCGGTGGGTGGTATAAGGTGATTTGGTAACAAAACAGATGGCACTGTGATAGACTGCATCCAGTTTGTTGAGTAGAGTATTGGAAGCTATTTTGTAGATGACATCGCCGAAGTCGAGGATCGGTAGGATATTCAGTTTAACTAGGGTAAGTTTGACGGCGTGAGTGAAGGAGGTTTTGTTGCGAAATAGAAAGCCAATTCTAGATTTGATTTTGGATTGGAGATGTTAAATATGAGTCTGGAATGAGAGTTTACAGTTTAGCCAGACACCTAGGTGTTTATAGTTGTCCACATATTCTAGGTCAGAACCGTCCAGGGTGGTGATGCTAGTCGGGCGGGTGGGTGCGGGCAGCAATCGGTTGAAGAGCATGCATTTGGTTTTACTAGCGTTTAAGAGCAGTTGGAGGCCACGGAAGGAGTGTTGTATGGCATTGAAGCTCGTTTGGAGGTTAGTTAGCACAGTGTCCAAGGAAGGGCCAGAAGTATACAGAATGGTGTCGTCTGCGTAGTGGTGGATCAGGGAATCACCAGCAGCAAGAGCGACTTCATTGATATATACAGAGAAAAGAGTCGGCCCAAGAATTGAACCCTGTGGTGCCCCCATAGAGACTGCCAGAGGTCTGGACAACAGGCCCTCTGATTTGACACACTGAACTCTGTCTGAAAGAGAGGTTGAACCGGCTGGTAATAGGGGTTGCAACAATGGAGGCATTTCATTTGAGAAAGAGAGGGTCCAGATTGTCTAGCCCAGCTGATTTGTACAGGTCCAGGTTTGGCAACTCTTTCAGAACATCTGCTATCTGGATTTGGGTGAAGGAGAAGCTGGGAGACTCGGGCAAGTAGCTGCAGGGGGGTCAGAGCTGTTGGCAGGGGTTGGAGTAGCCAGGAGGAAGGCATGGCCAGCCGTAGAGAAAAGCTTATTGAAATGTTTGATTATCATGGATTTATTGGCGGTGACCATGTTACCTCGCCTCAGTGCAGTGGGTAGCTGGGAGAAGGTGCTCTTGTTCTCCATGGACTTTACAGTGTCCCAAAACCTTTTGGAGTTAGAGCTGCAGGATGCAAATTCTGCTTGAAAAAGCTAGCCTTTGCTTTCCTGACTGACTGCGTGTATTGGTTCCTGACTTCCCTGAACAGTTGCATATCGCTTCATATCGCACAATTCGATGCTATTGCAGTCCGCCACAGGATGTTTTTGTGCTGGTCAAGGGCAGTCAGGTCTGGAGTGAAGCAAGGGCTATATCTGTTCTTAGTTCTGCATTTTTTGAAAGGGGCATGCTTATCTAAGATGGTGAGGAAATTACTTTTAAAGAATGACCAGGCACCCTCAACTGACGGGATGAGGTCAATATCCTTCCAGGATACCCGGGCCAGGTCTATTGGAAAGGCCTGCTCGCAGAAGTGTTTTAGGGAGCGTTTGACAGTGATGAGGGGTGATCGTTTGACCGCAGACCCATAGCGGATACAGGCAATGAGGCAGTGATCGCTGATATCCTGATTGAAAACAGCAGAGGTGTATTTGGAGGGCAAGTTGGTCAGGATAATGTCTATGAGGGTGCCCATGTTTACGGATTTAGGATAGTACCTGGTGGGTTCCTTGATGATTTGTGTGAGATTGAGGGCATCTAGCTTAGATTGTAGGACTGCCGGGGTGTTAAGCATATCCCAGTTTAGGTCACCTAACAGAACAAACTCTGAAGCTAGATGGGGGGGCGATCAATTCATATTTGGTGTCCAGGGCACAGCTGGGAGCGGAGGGGGGTCGATTACCAGGCGGCAACAGTAAGAGACTTATTTCTGGAGAGGTTCATTTGAAAAATTATAAGTTCGAACTGTTTGGGCATAGACCTGGAAAGTATGACAGAACTTTGCAGACTAGGGGTGGCAGGGTAGCCTAGTGGTTAGAGTGTTGGACTAGTAACCGGAAGGTTGCAAGTTGCAAGTTGTAGCCCGAGCTGACAAGGTACAAATCTGTCGTTCTGCCCCTGAACAGGCAGTTAACCCACTGTTCCTAGGCCGTCATTGAAAATAAGAATTTGTTCTTAACTGACTTGCCTAGTTAAATAAAGGTGAAATAAAAATTTACAATAAAATAAAACATCTCTGCAGTAGATTGCAACTCCTCCCCCTTTGGCAGTTCTATCTTGATGGAAAATGTTGTAGTTGGGTATGGAAATCTCAGAATGTTTGGTGGCCTTCCTAAGCCAGGGTTCAGACACGGCAAGGACATCAGGGTTGGCTAAAGCAGTGAGTAAAACAAACTTAGGGAGGAGGCTTCTGATGTTAACATTCATGAAACCAAGGCTTTTTCGATCACAGAAGTCAACAAATTAGTGTGCCTGGGGACACGCAGGGCCTGGGTTTACCTCCACATCGTCCGAGGAACAGAGGAGGAGTAGGATGAGGGTTCAGCTAAAGGCTATCAAAACTGGTCTTCTAGAGCATTGGGGACAAAGAATAAAAGGAGCAGATTTCTGGGCGTGGTTGAATAGATTCAGGGCATAATGTGCAGACAGGGGTATGGTGGGGTATGGGTACAGCGGAGGTAAGCCCAGGCACCGAGTGATGATAAGAGAGGTTGCATCTCTGGACATGCTGGTTATAATGGGTGAGGTCACCGCATGTGTGGGAGGTGGGACAAAGGAGCTTTCAGAGGTATGATGAGTGGAACTAGGGGCTCCATTGTAAACTAAAACAATGATAACTAACCTTAACAACAGTATACAAGGCATATTGACATTTGAGAGAGACATAAAGCGAGGCATACATTATCACATTGGGAGAGCTAGCTAAGATAACAACGGGTAAGACAACAACAGCTGATCAGCTAAGACAACAACAACAGGTAAAATGGCAATGAATGGGCAGAGAGGGTCGGTAAACTACACACAGAGCCTGAGTTCGCGGCTGGGGCCGACAGATAAACAAGATTAAACAGAATGGAGTACCGTGATTAATGGACAGTCCAGCAGGCATCAGCTATGTAGCCAAGTGATCATAGGGTCCAAGGGACAGCAATAGATGGATCAGGGGAGCCTCGTAGTAGTCGCTATTACTCTAGCACGCAGGCGACACAGCGTTTAAAGTTAGCAGGCCGGGGCTAGTAGAAGAGTCTGCTCTGACGTCCGACAGAGGTCGGTTGAAGGCACAGCGGCTGGAGTAATTTGTCGGCAGACCAGTTGTGGTGGTGTGGCAGGGCGCCGTGTCGACAAAGGATCCAAGCCAGATGGCCAAAGCGGTATTGTAGTTGAAGTAATTTAATTTGCTAGCCGGGAGATGCGCCTGGCTCACGGCTAACTGGTGCTAGCTTTGGGGCAGGGGTGTTAGCCACTATAGCCACTTGATAGCAGTGGTGATCCTGTGCCAAGATCCAGAGCTTACCGATCCGATCCGATCCGGTGGAGTAGTGGATTCTGGCCGTGTTTGGGTGGAGAAGGCCGGGAGGTGGGCCTGGCCTGGCTCAGGGCTAGCTTCGGTACTGGGTCACTCGGTGGCAGCTAGCTAGCTGTGAAAATCAAGAGTAATGGTCCAGGGTTTATGGCAGGAATCCGGCGTTGTAGTGGAGAAACAGTCCGATACTGGTGGGCTGGCAGGTATTATCCAGGCTAAAAAAAAGGGCTGGCAAAAGGTAAAGGCCGCTAGCAGTGGCTAACAATGACTAAATAGCTTGTGGCTAATTAGCTGGTTAGCTGCTGATGGCTAGCTTCTGATGGCTAGGTGGTTCTGGCTATAAGGTAAAAAAAAATGTGCGGTTCCATATCACATTGGGTGAGGCAGGTTACTGGAAGGTATAATTGATTTAAAATGGAAAAGAGATTGAAAATAAAATTGAAATATATACAAAAAAGGATGAAAATACAAAAGTACACGAGAGGACGAACAAAACACGTCTGCACTGCTGCACCATCTTGGAATCATGATATGGGAAGTGAAATAGAATGCTAAACGTAGCAATCAGGCTGGTTCCACCAGGCTATAGGGTATGAAGGTGAATTGGGACAAATCTCTAAACTGTTTTGACCTTTGACCAGGTCTAATGTCACCAACCTGATTCTAGTGTCCACCCTGTTCCATTTATAGGAATGCTCACAGTGAGTGCATGTCTATGTGATGCTGAGGGTCCCCTTGCTGGTCTCCTCAATGTTGCATGTTCGGCTGCAAACTGGACAACTCTCAGCAATCCTCATAAACAATGTACTTCCTCATCTTATGAGGTGGTGTTGACTGGGAAGGCCTGTGACAGGGTGATACAATAGACAACCAAGTGGTAAATATATATTTTTTGGGTTGAAATGACAAAGTTTTTTGATCATTTACTTCACAACCAAAATCTACTCTACTACTTGTATCTGATTGGTTAGGTAATTAACCTACTAGTTTATCAAACCTGCCATTTTTGAATACAACTTTTCACATAACACACATTGCCGTTGATGATGAAGCCGCCTGTGTCAACAGGGTAGTAATTCAGGTCAAACTAATTCTAGGTCATCACTAGTTACTACAGCCACAAAGTCGTAATAATACTGCCTATTTCTACAATTTATCTTCTTAAAAAGTTAATGTAAACCGAACCCTAACCTTAACCCTAACCTTAACCACACTGCTAACTATATGCCTAACCCTAATCTTACTGTAAATTCATGCTGCCTTCTTCACGACTGTGCTGGTGTGAGAGGACCGTTAGGTGATCAGTGAGTGATGTGGACGCAGAAGAACCTGAAGCTCTTGACCCCCTCCACAGCGGGCCTGCTGACGTGTGATGTTGACCCCCCCCCCCGCCTGCTTGCTCTTGCTGACGTTGAGGGAGAAATTGTTGTCTTGGCACCACACTGCCAGGTCTCTGACCTCCTCCCTGTAGGCAGTCTCATTGCCGTTGGTGATCAGGCCTACTACTGTCATGTCGTCAGCAAACTTGATGATGGAGTTGGAGTCGTGCGTGGCCATGCAGTCGTGGGTGAACAAGGGGTACAGGAGTACAGGACACATCCCTGTACGGCCCCCGTGTTGAAGGTCAGTGTGGAGGAGGTTTTGTTGCCTCCCCTCACCACCTGGGGTCGGCCCATCAGGATTCAGTTGCAGAGGGAGGTGTTCAGTCCCAGGGTCCAGAGCCTGGTGACGAGCTTGGAGGGCATTATGACGTTGAACGCTGAGCTGTAGTCGATGAACAGCATTCTCTATTAACCAGGTGGGACAGGGCCATGTGGAGTGCAATTGAGTTTGCGTCGTCCGTGGATCTGTTGGGGCGGTATGCAATTTGAAGTGGGTGCAGGGTGTCTGAGATGATAGAGTGGATGTGTGCCATGGCCAGCCTTTTAAAGCATTTCATGATTACAGATGTGAGTGCTACAGGGCGGTAGTCACTGTGGCACATTGCCTTAGAGTTTTTCAAAACAGGAATAATGGGAGTCAGCGTGAAACGTGGGGATGACAGACTGAGACAAGGAGAGGTTGAAAATGTCTGTGAAGACGCCAACCAGCTGGTCTGCGCATGCCCTGAGGACGCGCCCTGGAATACCGTCTGGCCCTGCGGCCTTACGAGTGTTGACCCGTTTAAGAGTCTTACTCGGGTCGGCCTCAGAGAGTGTTAATCCAGGGCTTTTGGTTGGGAATGCAGACTGGTGTATCCTATGTACTCATCCTATCCATGCTACGACCTATCCAACAGACTGGTGTATCCTATGTACTCATCCTATCCATGCTACGACCTAGCCAACATATGGTTGTATCCTCTGTGCTGATCGTAGCCAGCAGAGAAAGCAAGCTTTTCTGAGGGTGGCAGTCATGAAGCAGATCACAAACAGATGCCACACATACGGCTGGCAGCTCCGTGTTCCCAAACAATGTGCTTCTTCAGATTAATCTGATCTGGCAAGACGAATTCTGTAGTGATTAGTTGTCCTGGTTAAAATCCAAAGTAGCACCCTATTCCATATATAGTGCACTACTTTTGACCAAACGTAATGCGCTATATGAGGAATAGGTTGTCATTAGGGACGCAACCCTGGTCTTATCGGAGCGGCCATTAGGAGGTCTCATCTGGTAGCTCATTCAGCTGTTGTGTTGAAGCAGCCCCGGCTCCTGAGAGGCCACTGAATCAAAGACCCTCTCCTTCATTACATTCAAAGGCATTTCAGCTTACTTGGTCAATCAATTTGTGTGTACTGTGGCATTGGGAAACAACTAAGTCAAATCTATGTTTTTTATCTTCAGAGGAATAGAACTTATAAGTGCCCTCCAAATGTTTTACAGAACTTTAGAACATGGCATTGAAAAACTACAAATGGGAGTGTGAAGATTTCTATAAGCTTGTGTAATGAATACTGTATATGACGCACTCTTCAAAGATACAGTACTGTATATGAACATGCCAGTCACTCATCAACAAAGCAATGTTCTGTGCATACTTGCCCTCTCTTTCAGGTCAAACTGTGAACTGCCAACCAGGATAAGATTCTAACAAAGGGATGTCAGCCCTGCCCCAGACCGTTAAACTTGTAGTGAATATTCTCTTTCTCCATCTCTTTCTCTCTCTCTCTCCCGCTCCCTCTCTCTGCCTGTCTCTTCCTCTCTCTCCCTCCTTTTCAGAGGATATGCAATCACCGCAGCACAATCAGTTCCGCAGTGGGAATGGAAACAGGGCTTCCATTTTGAAGTTGGCTTAACCTTGCAGTGACACCTATTGAAGAGACTTTGAAATGGTTGTGGAGAATAGTTTCCGCATGGTGGGATCTGCAATTAGGCGGCACATCTGCAGCAAAGTCCTCCATTCTGGCATCCAGAGAGTCCGGTGTTGGTGGGCAGCCAACAACAACAGTTCCCAGTGCCTAACTGTGAATCATTTTATTAGATACATTTCAACTGAGCAATTAGACAGATTTCAACTGTGAATATTCAGAGAGGATAGGAGACAGCTAAATATTGAATGAGAGAGAGAGAGAGAGAGAGAGAGAGAGAGAGAGAGAGAGAGAGAGAGAGAGAGAGAGAGAGAGAGAGGGGGAGAGGGAGAGGGAGAGGGAGAGAGAGAGAGAGAGAGAGAGAGAGAGAGAGAGAGAGAGAGAGAGAGAGAGAGAGAGAGGGAGAGGGAGAGGGAAAAAGAGAGAGAGAGAGAGGGAGAGAGAGAGAGAGAGAGAGAGAGAGAGAGAGGGAGAGAGAGAGAGAGAGAGAGAGAGAGAGAGGGAGAGAGAGAGAGAGAGAGAGAGAGAGAGAGAGAGAGAGAGAGAGAGAGAGGGAGAGAGAGAGAGAGAGAGAGAGAGAGAGAGAGAGAGAGAGAGAGAGAGAGAGAGAGAGAGAGAGAGAGAGAGGGAGAGAGTTTAAGGGAAATAAGTTGGAGAGAGGGAGGGAGGGAGTAAAGGAAAAGAGGAATGGATTGGGATGGTGAAGGAGAGGGAAGAAAATTTGAAAGGGACTGAGAGGAGAGAGAGAGAGAGAGAGAGAGAGAGAGAGAGAGAGAGAGAGAGAGAGAGAGGAAGTGAATGAAGGAAAGTAGAGCAAGCCATGAGTCTCAGATTTATGAGCGGATCATCAATTAACCACTCCAGTCACAATGGATCAGGCCATTAAAGTAGCGTTCAGTCTACACTACAGTGCATCAAGACTGAAAACAACCTCAAATCCCCCAATAGACCCCTGACATGCAGCAGACATGTTCTAATTCTCAGCATTCCTTATAGTTTTTATATCTGAACAGGCTGACAAGGACAAAAGGAATGTCACTATCCTCTCCACTTTGATGTTGAGTGTGTGGTCCCACCCTGTAAAATCCAGTTGCTTCACCCTAGATGGGTAAACCTTTCTGCTCTATTGTTGACATGTTTACATTGCTTTTCGTCCACCGCCTGCTGAATAATGGTAGAATGGGACCATTAAATATATTGCTGATGTAGAGACAAGAGAAGGAAAACATCAATATGCAAGTGAACTTAGGTTAACAGAGGGCTGTATTAAGCCTTGGGCACGTCACTGTAATAGTGTCCAAACCAGGATACCGTATATAATTACATGGGGACTGTTTCATTTCACTAAGCACTCTAATTGATCAAACTCAATCAACTGTTTACCAGGATAAGTCCACAATGGTCTCTCCTTATTTGCAGCATAAATATACTAAAACCAAACCATTTTTAACAATGTAAAGAAAATACAATGAACGGCATATTGTTTCAAACATGCTTTGTTGAAAATCTGATCCCTAAAAAATCAACACAAAACAGGTGTAAACGTAGCTGCCTAATTCCTCCTAAAATAAATAATACAATATTGACCTGAATCTGAGTCCATATACCCACTTAATCCTAACATCCTCCCTACCTAGTGTGGGGACCTCAGACCTACCTACCATATACTGGAAAGCCCTTGTACTTTCACCACCATTCAACCCTAACCTCAGGCCTACCTACTATATAAAGCCCTTGTACTTTCACCACCATTCATCCCTAACCTCAGGCCTACCTACTATATAAAGCCCTTGTACTTTCACCACCATTCAACCCTAACCTCAGGCCTACCTACTATATAAAGCCCTTGTACTTTCACCACAATTCAACCCTAACCTCAGGCCTACCTACTATATAAAGCCCTTGTACTTTCACCACCATTCAACCCTAACCTCAGGCCTACCTACTATATAAAGCCCTTGTACTTTCACCACCATTCAACCCTAACCTCAGGCCTACCTACTATATAAAGCCCTTGTACTTTCACCACCATTCAACCCTAACCTCAGGCCTACCTACTATATAAAGCCCTAGTACTTTCACCACCATTCAACCCTAACCTCAGGCCTACCTACTATATAAAGCCCTAGTACTTTCACCACCATTCAACCCTAACCTCAGGCCTACCTACTATATAAAGCCCTAGTACTTTCACCACCATTCAACCCTAACCTCAGGCCTACCTACTATATAAAGCCCTAGTACTTTCACCACCATTCAACCCTAACCTCAGGCCTACCTACTATATAAAGCCCTAGTACTTTCACCACCATTCAACCCTAACCTCAGGCCTACCTACTATATAAAGCCCTTGTACTTTCACCACCATTCAACCCTAACCTCAGGCCTACCTACTATATAAAGCCCTTGTACTTTCACCACCATTCAACCCTAACCTCAGGCCTACCTACTATATAAAGCCCTTGTACTTTCACCACCATTCAACCCTAACCTCAGGCCTACCTACTATATAAAGCCCTTGTACTTTCACCACCATTGAACCTGGGCCAATATTCCCTCACATGAGTTGTTAGGGGGCAATTCCCTGCTATTGACCAGGTTCTGTACCTCCTGCTCTGGGATGATTGACGCTTCATCCCCCTTTGAAGTCCCATGGCCACAACAGAACAGCACAGGCAGCACTTCCTCTTCTGTAGCTCAAAGCGTGTGTTACTGTGTTACCTCATTCAGGGCACCAGAGTGAAGAAGAAAGAAAGGCCCACAACATAAAAAATAACCCAGATGTTTGCTACTTTGCTTCCCGTCCCAAACGTCGGGACAAGAGGAGGCCGTGGTTCTGCATTAATGCGGCTGGATCTCCATCTGTGGATCTGATGATGACTATGACTGGCCATAGCACATACAGAGACTCACCCGGTCACATGTGTTAGCAATAAGCTAGCCTTGCCACCTTAGTTAGGCTAACAGATGGACTGGGTTAAAGCTTGCTTTTGCTGAGAGCTGGGGGGAGAGTTAAAGCTTTAACCAAAATCCTCTGGTACTTTGTTTTTGCATAGAAGCAATAATGTAACAAAATTAGATAAAAGGTAGGAGTTACTTCACATTGACTCAATAACAAGTAGGCCTATGTTAACATGCATGACATGGACCTGCCAAAGATCATAACAATTGCAACTCTTTGATGGAGGATCTACATTATATTATCTAGGAATCAATGTTATGAATATTCCTGATTATCGCTTATGACGACTTCCAGGTTTTCTGCACTGAATTCCGTGACCGCTATGGATATTGGGCTCGTATAACACTATTATTATGAAGAGCTTGTAGTATCATACCCAACCTCATAGAGGACCAGGATAGTGGATCAGAGCCCTTATGACATGCCATTTGGTATGATTGCTTCTGTGTAGGACCAAAGTCCCCTCCTGCCGAGCTTTCAGGGTCCTCTCCACAAGCCTCTCCACCTCCATTTTGTAAATATGAACATGCCTTACTGGTTAGACAGAGCTGCAGAAGACTAGAGATAAAGATGGACCGCTTTTGAGCTTGACTTCAATATGACCTTTTTGAGACTGATAGAACATCATTAGTACACCTATTAATTAAGTATACCCGTAGCCTGTTCTCGGTGCTATATTAAGTTCATCAAGTTTGTATGTCAGGGCTAATGCCAGTGTAATTGCCTATTTCATCTGGGCCTATTGTTGAGAATCCTCCCTTACATCCTAGACATCCTCCATTGCCATCTCAAGACAGAGAAGGAGAACATTAAGCATCATCTGAAATAATTATCCCAATTGCTAGTATGAAATGGCACAGGCTTGAATGTTGCCTGTTCTTTTACCTGAGCTATGCGAGGCCAATATCACCGCAATCATCCAATTGGATCTGAAATAGCCAGACAACAATTGTTACCACTGCCTGCAATGTAATGAGACCATCCTACGATGAACCATCAAATGTTTGCACGAAGTACTGAAAATGTTCTAGAAGATTTTTTTTTGGTCTCTTCTAGAAGAAATCAAATAAAACATTTTTGAATATATATTATTTTCAGAAGTACAGTGGAACATTACTGTGATGTGGAATGGCATTTTACAGGACAAAATAGTAATTCTGAGAGATAAATCATTAAAGGCAGTCATTGTATTATTGTATGTGGCAGCCTGCATTGCTCATGGAATTGTGCTGATGAGTGTTTATGTGTTGTTTTTAATTGCATAATCACCTTTTTTACAAAAATGTCCAAACAGGTCGTTAAGGTAGAACGAAAATATGCTCTCAAATAATTACATGGCTAAATGAATATATGTTTGACAATTGCATGATCATTAATCTTCTGCAAGGTATTGCTGTTGCGTTTCCAAAAAGTAAATGAACAATTAATAAAACATCATTTCTTCCACACAAAGAAAAAATACACTTGTCTCTCACCCTGACAATGTTCATTCATCATTTTGTTCAACCACTAAAAGTTATTGTCCGGTTGTCTGATGTCACCTGTGAGAAATGTGAGATTTGTACAAGTTATTGATCAACTTGTCTGTCCTAGGTACTTATTATAAAATAGCATTTTCAAGTTACAAGCCAACACAAAATAAGTCATTTCTGTACGTTACAAAAGGGCTTGGTAAAAATGTAATGATGAAGACAAATTATAGCCTACTTTTGTGAGTTTTATATAAATATGTCAATTAAATTACTAATGGATGAGTCATATTACAAAACTGACTTTAGACAATAGGGTTGACGGGCGTAGCTGTGGCAGGGAGTGGGTTGGAAACTCTGGAGCGTGTCCAGTCAACCCTAAAGACTCATCCAACAACACTTCGGACCAGTGATTTTACACTCACTATTCAGTTCAATCTACAAAATCAGCAAATATAGATTTCGCATAATATAAAGTGAGTGTTGTGGAAATCATGGGTTTATCAGGTATTTGAATCTGCAGCTTAGAGGCTTGCTCTGAAAAGTTACATTAACTCCTTGTTTAAAAGGAGCCGGCTACCACCCGGTTACTCAACCCTGCACCTTAGAGGCTGCTGCCCTATATACATAGACATGGAATCACTGGCCACTTTAATAATGGAACACTAGTCACTTTAATCGTGTTTCCATACTGCTTTACTCATCTCATATGCATATACTGTATTCTATTCTGAATTCCATTATTTTACCTTAGATTTGTGTGTATGGTTGTGAATTGTTAGATACTACTGCACTGTTGGAGCTAGGAACACAGGCATTTCTCTACAGCTAAATATGTGTACTTGACCAATAAAATGTGATTTTATTTGATTTGAAAGTAAATACACTATAGTGGAGATATTACTGGTCACAGTCATTTGCATATCAAAACGAAATGAATGTGGTGAAGTTCAGATGCGCTGTGAAAGAAATTAGGGATTAAGAGGGAAGAGTGAGGATGAATGAAAATGTAAAGATTGCACGGAATGCTCCGGCATGAACTGTAAATGAACTCCCGAACCCCAATCTCCACCTGACAAAATGTGTTCCTCACCCTGACATATAGCCATAAAGAGCTTGTAGCAAGCACTCAGGAATGCAATCTACACATTAGAATTGCCTCTCAACGGCTTCACAAATAAATATTGCTATCCCGAGAGGAGGTAATATAGAACTATTATACAACCCCCTTGGTCTGAAGATTTTTTAAAGATTTTTATCATTCATTTCACTGTCCAACTTCATGCTTTTATCTTTTGAAAGAATATCCACAGAAATTATACTGGAGACTTACGCTCTCATGAGATAAATCAGTGCCGTCTCAGGGGTATATTCATTAACGTTCTTTACAGTGCAAAGAATAGTGTAGTACCATCAAAATCAGTCAAATGTGATACATTGAACCAGACCCTAGAGGATGGGTACGACCTTCCCAAACAAACACCAGATTTAAACCTCCATTGTCTACCTTACAAATCCAAAAAGCTCTAATCCTCATCGGCAGCACAACGTTCTGACAACCTACTTCAACACATCTGAGGCGTGTAACCACTTCTCCTGACTCTCACTCTCAGATCCCTTCATCAGTGACAGACACAGGGTTCAAAATGAGATGTAATTAAGATAACCACTGCAGCACAGTGAGAGTGGTATTTAACACGCATAATGCTGGGTTTGTTTTCCTGCGTAATCCCCTGTGGTGCTCTCAGCACTGTGAAAGGCTGATGAGTGGCAGGATTGGGCCTTTTGCAAAGTTGTTTTGAGACACTCTCTCCGTGAGATGGGCAGGTCTCTCTCTCCCCACTCTCTCTCTCTGTCTAGCTCTCTCTTCTTCCTTCCCTCTCTCCCTCCCTCGCATCCACTCCTCCCTCTCCTCTCCTCTCACTCCCTCCCACAGGAGGCTGTGTTGCATTCCTTCCAGGAGGGGCAGAGGTGTCAGTGGCAGAGCCTCTACCCAGGCTCACCAACCCCCTCCCTGGGAACAGTCAGTGCCCCCTCCTCCCTGGCAAAGCTCTGGAGCTCCTTTGAGCACGCTGCCAGCCATGGCAGCAGAGACTTAACATGATTTGTTTGTCTGCCGCTGCATGTTTGCAACGATCACAGCCCAGCCCATTAATCCTCCTGCTCCCATCCAGGGGCTGCTTGAAGAGTGGCTGCAGGGCTGGGGAATGGGGATTCAAAAAAGCTTCGAGTATGATCCACGGGCTGAAAACATTAAACATCTCAAATATGTCAAGCTTGTTTGCAACCAGTCTCAGTTTGTATGAGTGAGTTAAAAAAAACATGACCTTACTGTTCAAATATCCATAGAGTGTAAGGGTTTTCTCATCTTTTTGTATTAGCTTGATTCCTGGCGCAGTGGTGCACTGGAGGGTACAGTGGCTGCCCAGTCTGCCCATTGATCTTTCATCAGTCCATAGAGTGGGCTGAACGCTAGGAGCAGCCTTCTTTTTATGGCAGCCTGCTGGAGCCTGCCTATGATTGTTCCTGGTTTCCTCAGATTGTTTTTCATTTAGTCCGGGTGCAGTGCCTCGCGCACTCAGATTGTGAGGTGGAGTGCTGCAGACATTTAGGGGAGCACGTAACAGCTGCACTCTGGGTAGGTGACACAATGGTATTTGGGTGGTGTATATATATATATGTGTGTGTGTGTGTGTGTGTGTGTGTGTGTGTGTGTGTGTGTGTGTGTGTGTGTGTGTGTGTGTGTGTGTGTGTGTGTGTGTGTGTGTGTGTGTGTGTGTGTGTGTGTGTGTGTGCGCGTGTGTGCCTGTGTGTGTGTGTGTGAGAGTGGGTTGTGTGTACTCTATATTTTCATTTGTTTTAAGCCTTAGTGAATAAAGCCTTTGATTAGAAGGGAGGCGTTGCCAGAACTAGAGGATTTGTAGCAGTGATGACTGTGTGTGTGTGTGTGTGTGTGTGTGTGTGTGTGTGTGTGTGTGTGTGTGTGTGTGTGTGTGTGTGTGTGTGTGTGTGTGTGTGTGTGTGTGTGTGTGTGTGTGTGTGTGTGTGTGTGTGTGTGTGTGTGTGTGTGTGTGTGTGTGTGTGTGTGTGTGTGTGTGTGTGTGTGTGTGTTTGTGGTAGTACACATGCCGGCCTGTGTTACTGAGCCTTTGTGTCAGATGCTGTGTTGTGTATTGTGTCAGAAAATGTTTAAAAAAAAAATATATATATATATATATTACACTACGATACAGTAACTTTAAATGAAATATTTATCTGAAACAAATTACACCTGAGATTACAAACATGTTTCAAAATAGAGGTATAAAGAACTTGTCATAGTAAACATGTTGCTAGAAACTCAGTCATCAATCTTTACCAAGAGGTATATAGGATATGCTACATTTCCCTACTGCCTCTATTATTACATGCATTTCTTTATTTACTGATGTGTTTCACTCAAGAGAAAAGAGGCTAGGAGGCTCTAGGATGGTGGTCAGAATGTTTATGCAGTATCCAATCAGAGAGTGGCTTTAATGTGTGGGTGTGGACCTTGATATCTAAACATCCCATTGATCACAACCACACTAGAGATCAGTTCTACTGACGGTTCTGCAGCGGGCCCTGAACTTGGTCATCCTGTGATATCTAATCTTTAGCTTCTACTGACAGCTTCTGGAAGGCCCCGGGGGGAGATGACCAGAGAGAGAGAGAGAGAGAAAAAAAAGCCTGACTCCAGACCAGCGGATCAATTTTCCCTGGACCTTGAATATTTTATGTAGCAAGTCTTGCAGAAGACACACAGACGGACTAAATTAATGGCAAACGACCATGTCTGTAACCCCCACTCATCCACACAGACAGCACATACCCACCCCGCAACTTCACCCCAAGGGCCACGCCAGAAGAATCATGTCTGGATCAGATTGCTGGTCACCCTGACCATGTGGTTTATGTAACACTCTAACACTGAGACAGCCCGGTATCTGTAAAGATGCACCAGACCAGAACATGTGTATAGCCACTCAATTCCCATCTATTAAACATTAAATAATGTGTAGTATAGGTTTTAGGCTACTAACCACAGGGTTTTAAGATATACTGTAGTTATAAATATTAGAATGAAAGCTATTCGAGATCCAATAGTTCAGTTCAAACCTAGTTCATCTTTCTGATAAATGTGTACATAGCAAAATAACACAAATGATTGAAATCAGAACCTACAAGGTACATTTCTGTTACCAAAACGTTCTTCTTTCTAATATTTGTAATATGACGCCCTGTCCCTGATACACAAACAAAACTGTGTGTCACGTATTTGATCGTGTAACATAATTTGCCGGCTAAATGCAGGGCAATGATCTTTTGGCTTTCTTAAATCCATTCAGAAAAGCAAGGTTATAACCTGACAAACCAAGTCAGGTAACAAGGTATTGAAATGTGTTATGCGCAATTATACAGAGATGGTATGGGACAGACCATCCACCCATGTTCAATACAACACTATGTTTACATATTACTCACTGCAAGTGGATAACCCTAACCTCAAGACTATAGTCTAAAGCCAAACCTACTATAAGGATGCCGTTTCACCGGCTGCCTCCAAATACCTTCCATCAGTGAAACCAGATCCAGTCAATCCCTGTATTTGTTTATTAAGTAAATATGCTCTTGGTCTGGCTTGCTCCCAAGACGGCTGTAACCGAGAGATTTGTTCATGTAGGCATTAGTGCTGGCTATCAGTGGTGAATTATTTATTGAAAAAATCCTCCCATCCGAGATAGATGAGGGGAAAGTATAGGGTAGGGTGGGATGTTACGAACATCGACGTGAACAACACCTTTGACATCAATGAATTATAGAACATGTACATTTTAGACATTTAGATTGCTGCAACCCTCTTCTAAGATATTTGGGTAATGTAGGCCTAAAAGGCAGATCACTCAGACAGCTGAATAAATAGGCGCTATACGTTTTGGAAACATTGAAATCATGAAAAGCCTTGTCATGTCGACCATGTCTGGGTTTTTGAGAGAAAATACTCATTTCAAGGGAAGGCACAAAAAAATATATTCATTTAACTGATCAATTATATTGCATTAATTTGCCAATAAGTCTAAGCAAAAAAATAACATAAGCTAATGTATCATTCATTATGAGGAAAAACTGAAGATGATGATTATTGACATTAACACACATGCACGCACGCACACACACACACACACACACACACACACACACACACACACACACACACACACACACACACACACACACACACACACAGAGTTCTTATTGAGGAAGTGGCTGTTATGGATAAATGAGTACTCCAATGTTTCAGGTTTAGTTCATACAGACTTGATAACTACTTTCTCTGTCCTCTAACTTTACACATCACTATTAGTAAACTCTCCCACTTGTTAAATCACCACATGTCAGTACCTCCTTAAAAAAAATGTCAATATGTATTCTGTGGGAAACCCATCTTAAACAAATATGATTAGGTGCCGTGTATACCGTAAAACTTCAATTAAACACCTAGTCTCAAATAGCTGCCTGTCCTTTTTAATAGCTGGGCATCGGCACACATTTCTGCAAATAAGCGCCTGTTTTACATAAGCGCCTGTTTTAAATAAACGCCGGGTCTAATTGAAACGTTTATGAGTGAACTTCAGTGAGTACCGTAAAGACTGAGCAAAAGATGACGAAGGAGAGCAACATCATTTCCATGGATGAGACGGCAGTGTGGTTTGACATGGTCGGCTCAACTACAGTGGATACAAGAGGCGCAACGAGTTGAGAGAATGGTGCTGAAGCGCGAAATCAGGGGTGTATGATATGCAGCCTAGTCTTTGCATGTCTGATCTGCAATGGATTTGTTATTGTAATGTTTATACTGGTCATACTGGTCACAATAAGTCTTTTCAACATTGTATTGAGCAAAAACTGTGTGCATTAAGGAAAGAGACGCCTCAAATAGAAAGCTGCCTCTGATAAGCACCGGTTGTGTTTAGTGATTGAAGCAAATAAACGCCTGGGCTATTCATTTAAGTTTTATGGTATATTCACAGTGTCATGGACCAAAGATTTCATAGGGGAGCCCCAGAGATAGCGGGAGACTCTTGGTAATATGTCTTTCTCCCTCTCCCTCTATCTCTGCCTTGTGCCATAATAAAATAGAGAAAGGCCTCAAAATCCGACAAGCCAAGATTAATTTAGCACCTGCCAGATTCAACAACAAATCACATATGCTGATTTCTTCCATTTTTTCTTAATGTTTTTATCTGCAGCAGAGGGGCCTGGCCATTGTCATTTAATGGCAGAGCCGTTTTGGAAATCACTGCTCTCTTTGTGCTCCCTCAGCCTCATAGGCTGTATTCCCTGATGGGCTGCCCTAGATGGAACACTTCCTTTTGTCATTTCCAAGTTATGTATACAAATCCTCCCATGTCAGAAAGAGGGAAAGGGGAGATTAATTAACAAATGAATGAATGAACAAATGAATGAATGAATTAAGTAATTAAGTCATTTTTACTTACTTTTTTAGATCATTTCAGTAATTCTCATTTTAGTAATTCTAATCCTCCATCAATTCTCTTTCAGCATTCATTTCAAATTAGAATACATGTTGGATTCTCCAGATTTACAAGTAATTGACCATTCACTTTAAATTAACTTGATTTGCCACAAAATACCAGGCACAATGCAGTCAAAAATGTGATTTTCCTGTTTTGTATATATTTCCACACTATGAGCTTGGAATAATACTGTGAAATTGTGAAAATATGATAATGCCCTTTTTAGTGTAAGAGCTGTTTGAAAAGACCGCCTGAAATGTTTTTCCTGCTTTGGTGGGATGGAGTTTTGGCCTGCCTGTTGACATCACCAATAATAAACCAATAAGAAAGAGAGTTCGAAACCTCTCTGCCAATAACAGCTAGTTTTCAGTTTTACCCTCCCCACTCAGACCACTCCCAGACAGTCTTCACAAAATTCTTCCTTGAGAAATGGCTCTTTGCGAAGATGCTATTTTTGCTATTTTTTTACCATTTTAATTGAAAACAACCACTTAATTGTTATCCAGAAATAATTTTATATTTAGACAAAAACGACTACATTGGACCTTTAAACTAAAAACTCTTCCATTATCAAGAATGACTGATAATGATGATCTACTTAATCAGCAACCCAATCAATCATTTGTTAAGTGTATCAAAAACATGGGATGCTTTTCAGGGTTTAACACAGTAAAAAATAAGAATGTAAAAGCAGTTTAACTAAGCAACACATAAACAAACCACAAAAAGCACTGTGATGCTTATAGAAAAAGTGTGCTTTTATACAAAAGAAAAATACACATGTCCATGACTGCCTTATGGACATGAGTTCAACTAACACAGGTCTGGACTGGAACCTTAAAAGCACCAGCAGACAATGATATTATCACACATGCAGGGAAAGTCTATGAGACAGCAACAACAGTGAAGAACATCGATAAAATCAAGTGTTCAATCAAATGTATCGATAAAGCCCTTTTTACATCAGCAGATGACACAAAGTGCTATACAGAAACCAGGCCTTAAACCCCAAACAGCAAGCAATGCAGATGTAGAAGCACAGGGTCAGCTAAAAACACAAATCCATTTAAAGGTCATAAAACGTAGTAAAAACCCGAAGAGGTCGTTACAAAAGCCATTTCCTATATCATTTCACTCTGCCTGTGATAAGATATTCATAGATGTGCTAATGAGTGAACGCTGAAAGCAAAAGGACGTACAATAATCGTCCTCCTTATTTTTAGAGCAACCTGTTAGCAGGCTCTAATTGCTGTCAGATATCAGCAACTTTCACACTGCCAATTACACGTCATGGAAGATTATCTTCATCTGGGGCATGAAATCCACTGCTTCTCCCTCTCCAGCTCCCTCTCCCTCTCCAGCTCCCTCTCCCTCTCCCTCTCCCTCTCCCTCTCCCTCTCCCTCTCCCTCTCCCTCTCCCTCTCCCTCTCCCTCTCCAGCTCCCTCTCCCTCTCCCTCTCCCTCTCCCTCTCCCTCTCCCTCTCCCTCTCCCTCTCCAGCTCCCTCTCCCTCTCCCTCTCCCTCTCCCTCTCCCTCTCCCTCTCCCTCTCCCTCTCCCTCTCCCTCTCCAGCTCCCTCTCCCTCTCCCTCTCCCTCTCCCTCTCCCTCTCCCTCTCCCTCTCCCTCTCCCTCTCCCTCTCCCTCTCCCTCTCCAGCTCCCTCTCCCTCTCCAGCTCCCTCTCCCTCTCCCTCTCCCTCTCCCTCTCCCTCTCCCTCTCCCTCTCCCTCTCCCTCTCCCTCTCCAGCTCCCTCTCCCTCTCCAGCTCCCTCTCCCTCTCCCTCTCCCTCTCCCTCTCCCTCTCCCTCTCCCTCTCCCTCTCCCTCTCCAGCTCCCTCTCCCTCTCCAGCTCCCTCTCCAGCTCCCTCTCCCCAGAGCCACCTTGCCTGGGTGGAGAGCAATGAGGCTGTGAACCAACCGCCAGTGTCTGAAGTCTGGCTGGCACCACAGACATCTCAGGTCAACAACCTACTGTAATACTGAGGGAGCACACGCTAGATGGTTAGTACAAGCTAAGAATGGCTTTTCTAGGCTTTTCTACAGTCAAACTCTTGGGGTTTTGGTACAAAGCTAAACGTTTGTTGTCACCAGCATGCAGTGTGCTCCCATTGCACAGTGTTTCATTTATCATTATGTTGTATTGCTTGAACTGCATGATGTCTTATCTGCGATTTGAACTGCTACACACTCCCCAAAATGTTGATCTTCAGAATAACATGCATTATAGCTGCATTGTAACAAGAGTATTGATTCATAATTAGGCTATATCCATTTCAATTCATTATAATAATGTATTATTATGAAGTAATGATGGGGATGATGTCATTTACAATTTAGGTTATTTGTGCAACATTATAGTCAATGAAAATTGTGGGAAATGTTAGCCAGAACACTGTTGAGCCTTGGGGTGGTTGTGTGGGGTTTTGACTAAATGTGTAATGTTAGCAAATAGTGATCTCCCTGAGGATTAACATTAGGGCAGCGTAATGATCTAATGATCAGACCATGTCCTCTCTAATCCTGCTAATTGTTTTCACCAGGTTAAAGGATTTGGGAGCCAACACTGCATTCAGCCTTTGCCTCCCGAAAACAAAAGCGAGAGGGGGAGGCACAACCGTTTTGTAGTCTTTGTAGGATGCTTCAACATGTTCTAACATCCCTAGCCTACATACTTATTAGTCCAGAGCCTGGACCTATTGGCGGGTCATTCCAAGAAATGAGTGCCTTTTGCGTCCTTTTGATATTTTAAGTAGAAATGCACCAATATTGCATTTCAAAAGCGTGATATATTCAAGGAAGTATCCCTAAATATAAACCACATAGAGAATTCAATAAATCTGAGTTTTTTTATATCAATAAAGATTTGCTAAAGTGCCAAAATTCAGCATTCTGACATGTCCCTCTATACCCCATCTGCAACTTCCAGGAAGATTTTTACCCATTTAACCATGATTAGTGAGTAATATTAAGGTTTAAAAAACCTGTTACAACCCTTTTACATGAACTGAACTCTCTGAGATGGGAAAACATGTTTTTTTATTAAGTTGAACATGTGCTCTTCATGACAGAATACTAAAATGAGGTGAAATCTAACGTTGCTGTTGCACCAAGTTACATCTCAAAAGGTACCGAATTAGTGGAACGACCCATTTCCCATGTGCGCGGATACATCACTCATATCACTTGACATAAATAGGTAAAATTGACAGCAAAGTAACTGAAATGCTGAGTGGGTTACATGCCATTGATTTGCAAATTATAGGCTTATAAAACATATATTTATATTAAACAGTAGGCTTACTTATAACCTATGGATTTTGGGGTGATTGTTTTATAGCCTCAGCATAGCCTATAGCCAAATAGTTTGTCATCCTGCAGTAATAGCCAATGGTCGATTCCACGAAAATAGTCAGATTTCTCTTTGTTAGGCAACCGAGTCTCTAACCTGTAGCCTGATGACGTCTTAGTCTCACATGTAACATTTCAGGATGATGCGAATTTAATTTCAGCATGTCAACAATGAACTATTGCTGTGTTTCGGATGAACCATTGTTTTCTTAAATTAAATGGCCATTTTCCTCTAAATTAGGTTACTATCCAGTTACAATGAAAATATTTGCTAACTTTTATGATAGGGGTATTACGCCAAACCAGAGGCTAAGTCAATAGCTTAAAGGAAGAAAAAAAATCCAAACGAGATTTGCTATTATAAGTGACAGGGTAATGTTTGTAAATAGTTTGACATTGTGCTGAGCATACAAAGTGTATTTATCACACTAATAAACATGAAATCGATGGAATTCAATTAAACTCAAAACGTGCATAGGATAGGCCTAGATGAGTGACGCATATGAAAAGTTCAAATGTATGTTAATGTCCATATATGCGTTTAGTTTTTAGATTATTTATTTATTTTTATTCAGAAACTGAAAACGGGGATACGGCTAGGCCTACATAGGCTATTACTTGTAATATCAGAAATAAAAAGACTAAATACCATGCATCAACAAGCCAGTCCAAAGCAGCTTTGCTAGGTTAAAAGCCCAGAAATAAAAGGTTTGTCGAGAAATGACGCTGTCTCGCCGAGATTTATCTTGAAACAAGTGACCCGAAACAGACTGGAGACTCCAAAACACATAGCCATGACATCAAACACTCTCCACTATTTACTTGGCGGCGGGACGAGCCGGTCGGTGCCCAGCGGAGTGCGAGTAGTGCACGCATGACACAGCGGTGGGGTAGACTGACAAGTACAAGGAAGAGAGAGCCCTGGTCGCCGGGGCTATGCGATTTGTGCTGCTACATGGTTGTTTGCCTCCATTTAAATGACTTGCCTTTAAACATGGCAGTGGTGCGCCAGGCATCCAGTATAATAATTTGTTTACAGTGCTCGTATTGATGGACATTTTTTATGATGTTGTTTAATCCAGACTCGGGGGAAGGTGTCTCGCAGAGCCCAGACAACCTGGCTCCACCGGCCATTTATGTAGACTATATGGCTGTCTATTTGAGGAGAGAGACAGGTGTAAATCTCTCTGGCATCTTTACTTTACACTCCCTGCGACACGCACCTGAAGGTAAATAAATGGTTTATGGCCAAGTAAATGAACCACCTTTTTTTCCTGTACCAAGAAGGACAATATGATAGGCTGCATATTTGGAGGTTCATCATTTGTCTAATTTATGTGTTTGTTTGTTTTTTAAAGGCGGTGTACTGGCCGCATAGCTGCCTTAAAATAATCTTCATGGTTGTTATCTTGTTAATAATGGACATTAGCCAATGGATGTTTTATGAGCAATGTATTATCTATGAGCAAAGATTACTACAGTTGGTATTAGCCTAAATAAACACAATCAGTTTCACAGGAATTGCTGCTTTATTTTGGACCATGCGCTACCTATTCTTTTGGAAAACTGATTTAAAGATAGTAACTTTTGAGAGTGTTTTGTGTACTCAGACCACCTTTTACAATATTAATCTTCCCATTCAAGTGTAATTAGACTAGTGAACATAAACTAAGAGCAAAATAAAAATCGGAAAATGCTTAAGAGCATAACATTGTTGCTGGTACATTGGTCTATCTCACCCTTGACAATGTCTCTCTCTCAAACACACATGATACATGAATAAAGCATGATCAACCTATCTTTAACACTTAACTCAAAAGGGTTGATGTCCTATCCAGACCCTCTGTATTGTTGCACCATGGACCTGGGTGTGTTTGTGTGTGCGCGCGAGAGAGAGAGAGAGAGAGACACATTTCACCCAAGGCTCATGCAGTAATGTAGGTCTGTGCCACTCTTGATTAAGGATTGTTCCCAAAAGATGGTTTCAGACATTAGATAATGAGGTCCTGTGATAACGCGGGTCTCCTTTAAGTTTTTCCCATGAATCAGGCCTGTCGCCAGTTCACAGAACGGCACTGTACATCCGCACCACGCTACTCACTTCTCATTTGTTGCGCACAAAAGCTGATCCACACCAAATCCCACGAACAAACGAGGGGCTGAGAACAAATCATATATGCCTAATGTTCAATCTTCCTCATTTCTCGACTAAATAACTGCAATCCCACCTTATTCTTAATACAGCGACCAATTAATTTGTGATCTATGTCAAAGGTCCAGGGGCCACAGTCAGTCGCCAGGATCATTTGGACGGATGACCCTGATGCGGAAAGGTTACAGGCTTGTCACTGCCTCCTTGTTCACAAATGGATTTTAATTGGTTAGTTGAATGGTTTGTGTGCGTGTGTCTTGTAGCCTATATATGCACCAGATCCATCCGAATGCACACGCGCTCCATTCAACACGGAAAGGAATGTTTGCGTTATGTGCGCAGCACTCAACCATAGACCTAGAGAACATAACATTTAATACAAAACTATAAGTTACAGGTTCTACAAATAGGAACTGGGATTGAATGTGTTTTACACATTTACATAAGCTAGTTTTATTTCCAATACATTTCAGTCATTATTTAAAATAGTGGCTTAAACTTATTTGACAATGGCAGTTGCTTAAATTGTTGAGGAATATGCATGCTTGCATGAGCACTCGGGTGTTTACGCAATAACGCATTAGACCATGCTTGTCATTATGTGTCCAGTATAACATTCTAATGTGTAGTTTGTAATGAAGTTGTTATTACCTGTTTAGATGTGCATGACAACCAATGATATCAACATAACTGTTAACTTAAAGGGTAAAGGGCAGTCAAACTTTTTCCCCCAGCAAATAATGTTTTAAACCTTTGCAACAGTGGCTGGAGACCCTGCCCTCCTATTCTATTGGACTTTACAGTAGATGCTAGTCCAACCAGCTTCAGCTTACATTCAAACACTCCCCCTCATTACCCCCAAAATGTCTTCATGCAAAACATCTGTGGGAACCTCAATAAATGAAAGCACAACTCCTGACCACATCCTTCTTATTTAAATGTTCATGTGGTTCCCTAGTATTGTCTAACTTTGTAAATACCCACTGGGCACAGACGTCAGTTTAACGTCTAGTTTTGATTTACATTTGATTGAGTTGTCAACTCACGTGAATTCAACATGAAATCAACCAAAAATATCACGCTGTCAATGTATTTAGATTAAAAGTTGGGTGAAAAATAATACGAAATTCCCTTACATGGCTTACTTTTTGGAAATCCAATCAGTTTTCCACGTTGATTAATGGTTGAAACGAAACAACGTTGATTCAACCAGTTTTTGCCCAGTAGGTATGTTCAGCCTCATGTTCAAACGTCACGAGACTCTGACATCTTTACATTTGGACACACCAAGTAACGATAGCCTATAAAATGCAGTGATCCAATGAGAAAAGCTGGTGCAATGTGACTTTTACAAATGTTCTATAACTTAAACAAACCAATCATATATGCTATTGTATTCTATAGGTATAAACGACAAACCACCGTTTTGTAAAACAAATTAAGATATTTATGCAAGTATTTGATGTGTTCATGTGTGAGTAGACCTATTCATAATTTCAAATGTGCAGTTATGTTTTTGTCGGGGGTAACTGTTGGCCTGCTGACTTTTATGATTATGCCACTGAAATCCCCAAATAAAAAATGTATACATGAGTCATGACAATGTTTACACAACCCGCATTTTTCATTTAATTTAACATATTTTATTTAATAGGCCTAGATAGGTCTGGTGTGCTGCATTCTTTGAAAATACCATTACATTTCGTTATGTTGTTTCATATTTCTGTTATAAAAAGAGAACTTGCTGTTTGTAAAAATGTCAAAAAATATTTTAATCTCAAGTGGAAGTAACTTGTCGTCTAAAATTACTAAAGATATGCCAAACATATAAACGAAAGCATGTAGAATGTTCACGTTTTCAAAAGTTGTATAAGCGCAGGAATTAACCCTGCCAGCAGTGCATCCCAAAGTTAAAAACGACAGTTGGTTCCGAGTTCCTTATGCCATATAGTGTTGCATATAGAATTATGCCTATGGGCGTGTAGTCTATGTACTGTTTTATTAGCCAAGCATTTTTAAAGCTTTTGTTAAAACCATCACATATTGCCTTTTTCATTATTTATAATATTAACCATTGCTGCCAGTGTTAGCCAATGTTATACAAATTCATAGATGTGGCTTAAATTTAAAAAAAGAATGCGGTGAGAATATAAACTGCATATTTCTTCTTGGATTATATAATATAACCCAAGGATGAATGCCCAGAGGAATTACCAATAAACATTCAGAAGGCACTACGGCTGAAAAGTTTGGAAGGGAATCTATCCAAATCACAGAGGAGCATGTGAGGGATTCACCCAGTAACAGAGGGCCAAGCTTCAGCAAAGGAAGACAAACTGGCCGGCAACTTCCAAAACATTTGGGTTAAACCGCAAACTCAACTCAAAAGCACGTCTAGCCAAACACAATAGATTGAATAATCAATATCCAAAATGAATCAAGTGTTGTATCCTAGCCTGCAAGCTATCCTTTACATGTAGTGATAGAGAGAGAGAGAGAGAGAGCGACCCCAATGAACACTAAAACGCATCCCAAAAGCATGAGAAATGGGGTTTCACCTTTTTTTCTGATGAAGCACTGAAACGTTTAAAAACATGAGGCACTTGCTTCACGGTGTGTTTTTCCAGCAGGTAATTTAGTATTTTACAATCAGGCTATTCAGTTATAAATACAAACATAACAAACATTTTGTGAAAATAATATTTTTTCCTCCAAAAATGTGTTTTGGCTATTAGATAAAAAATCATATAATTTGCTATCAACGTGTCACTTTGTCAATATCGTATTATCGCTTTTGAAGCTATCAGAAAATGAAATAACTTGGTGATTCACACTTTCTCTAAAAAAAATACAACTGTTTTCAGTTTGGGACACATTTGATGTAGGATTGCATAGATTGTAATTCTCTAGTCAGAAACAAGTCCTAAATTACTCTATTGCTGAGCTAATTAAGCAATTAACATCCCATCATGTTTATGATCATGTATACAAATGCCATGGCTAGAAGAAGAGATCTCTGTGACTTTGAAAGAGGGGTCAAAAAGGAGCAATGGGGGATTTAAAGTGTGTGTGTGTGTGTGTATATGTGTGTGTGTGTGTGTGTGTGTGTGTGTGTTTGTGTGTGTGTGTGTGTGTCTCAGTCACCAGATCTCAACCCAATTGAACACTTATGGGAGAGTCTGGAGTGGCTACAGCAGAATCCTCCTCATAATGAACCAGAAAACCCCTCTGAGCAGGTATACATACTGCACCAGAGACATGGGTAGCTAGATTCAACCCAAAGCTGGGAGAGTTGGTTAGCTAGGGAGGCCACTGCCACCAAGTCCTCTCGGCACCCTGCAGCTGAATACAGTATGGTATTTTTCAGACTGGGTTTGCAGGAGGAATATTGTGACCACTAGCATACATATTTAAGACACTGGAGTGGATTCATGCTAAGCAATGTAGCCTACTTGATATATCTACCCAGCGACTGGGAGTGAACTCAATACTCAAGTAAATATGCACTATTCCGAATGGTTCATTCTAGAGCAGAAAGACATGTATTCTGCCGTATTCAAGCCATGAATGAAAATCCGCCATGGTCCCCCTTAGCCCCTCAGACTACAAAGCACTTGCCTTTCTGCCCATGGTTTTCCATTTCAAAGGTCTCCGTCTCCATGTAAATACCAAAAAACACTAATCCAATCTGACCCCATTGCAAATTTTCCAGAACTATGGGGGGCCCGCGTTTTGACATGAGCCACGCTCTTATCCCACTTAACCTCTAGAGCAGGGATATTCAACTTTTACCCTACGAGGTCCAGAGCCTGCTGCTTTTCTGTTCTACCTTATAATTAATTGCACACACCTGGTGTCCGAGGTCTAAATCAGTCCCTGGTTCGATGTTCAGAATAAATTTTGCTCTCAACTTAAAAACAGAGAGTCTTGGTTAAAGATTCAATGGCAGGGCCCTATAGGGTCCAGATATACTATAAACCCACACAGTCAAGTACAAAGCCTATTACTATGGCAGAGAACTAAATGGACATAGGATATCAATTCTATAGACCTTCCTATATAATGAATTTTAGAAGGTCATACCAAGGATCATTTAGTTTGTTCTGAAGTGTGTCTCTTATATACATGGGGGGGGGTTCTACTAAGCTATATGGAATTGTGTTTTAGAAGGTCATACCAAGGATCATTTAGCTACATGAATTTTAATTGTATTTGTTTTTGAAGTATCAAAAACAAATATTTAAAAAATATTTGGTCATATTAGCCCATACGAACGCATTGAATAACACATTCACCACATGGAACAACACGATCTCCATATACACTTCCATACATTTTTTCAACTGGTACCTGGGGACCTTCAGACAAGTCTTGTGAGGCCTGTGGGCGTCCTGGAGCGAAACAACCGACATGTACATGTTTGTGAGAGTCTCAGTGTGTAGCCCAAACGGTTTGGATGCTACAGACAGAAGTTGGCAGATCGGCTGCACCGATATCAGACGAGTCTCCTGATACTTTTGAACACCATTGTGTTTGTCAGAGTCTCATCTTTCCATAGATGTAAATAGTTTTGTAGGTCAAACCGTTCAAACACTACAGACAATTTTGTGAGAGGACCTTTTTTTGATTTTCGGGATGTCTCATGGTCTGACAAACACCACTCTAGCTCTGTCACCTTTCACAGAAGATGCGGAAGTGCGACATAGGTGGATGCAGTGGATTGAGACGAGACACAGCCCATGCAAAAAAAAACTGATATCTCTAGCTTAAACTGACAGATTTTTTAATGGGGATTTTTGTATTACGCTAATTCGATTTCCTCAGGGGCGCGGAAATCGACAAATCGACTATAGGGGGTTTAAATGGGATTATCTGAGTTGTGCCCAACAGCTGGTGAGTGGTGGCAAATAAGGCAAAATAAGGAGTTTCACACATGGCCCACATCTGAGGCATTTACCACTGGCATCCACTGCACAGCTACAGGGAGAATAGCCTACTAATGTCTGTTGACACTGTTCCCCCAATCCACTGCATTAAAGTTGCCTTGTACATTGCAGTATAACTTGGGTATTCCTGCAGATATGACTAAGGTCTACTCTTTTCACTACTTGTATTTCACCGTGACTGCAAACCAATCAGAGGGCAAATATATATTTAAAATCTAATCTAATTTGATTTGTCACATGCGCCGAATACAACAGGTGTGGACCTTACAGTGAAATGCTTACTTACAAGCCCTTAACCAACAATGCAGTTTTAAGAAAATCCCTAAAAAGGTAAGAGATAAGAATAACAAATAATTAAAGAGCAGCAGTAAATAACAATAGCGGGGCTATATACAGGGGGTACCGGTGTCGAGGTAATATAGGTAATTATGTACATGTACTGCAGGTATAGTTATTAAAGTGGCTATGCATAGACAATAACAGAGAGGTGTGGGGGCAATGCAAATAGTCTGGGTAGCCATTTGATTAGCTGTTCAGGAGTCTTATGGCTTTGGGGTAGAAGCTGTTTAGAAGCCTCTTGGCGCTCCTAGACTTGGCGCTCTGATACCGCTTGCCATGCGGTAGCAGAGAGAACAGTCTATGACTAGGGTGGCTGGAGTCGTTGACAATTTTTAGGGCCTTCCTCTGACACCGCCTGTTATAGAGGTCCTGGATGGCAGGAAGCTTGGCCCTGGTGATGTACTGGGCCGTTCACACTACCCTCAGTAGTGCCTTGCGGTTGGAGGCCGTGCATTTGCCATATCAGGCAGTGATGCAACCCATCAGGATGCTCTTGGTGGTTCAGCTGTAAAACCTTTTGAGGATCTGAGAACCCATGCCAAATCTTTTCAGTCTTCTGAGGGGGAATAGGTTTAGTTGTGCCCTCTTCACGACTGTCTTGGTGTGCTTGGACCATGTTAGTTTGTTGGTGATGTGGACGCCAAGGAACTTGAAGCTCTCATCCTGCTCCACTACAGCCCCGTCAATGAGAATGGGGGCGTGCTCTGTCCTCCTTTTCTTGTAGTCCACAATCATCTCCTTTGTCTTGATCACATTGAGGGAGAGGTTGATGATATCCTTGCATTTGTACTGTTTTGTTGTAGTTATTACCTGAATAAAAGCGGTTTAGTATGCCGTTACTGGGTTCCTGCTCTTGTAATGTTTCCTCAATATAAAACAACTGCTGCCAGACATTTCTACCACAACCTCTCATACACTGTAAAAAAGCCAACTTAACCAAATGCTTAATCAGCGTTATTCTGTGAGTTGTGAGTGGACTGCAAAAGGACAAGAATTTGAGCTCATTTTTAAATTGTTTTTATCTAACCTTTATTTATCTTGGCAAGTCAGTTAAGAACATATTCTTATTTACAATGACGGCTTACCAAAAGGCAAAAGGCCTCCTGCGGGGGCTGGGAATAAAAATGCATAAATAAATCTAATATAAATATAGGACAAAACACACATCGCGACAAGAAAGACAACACAACACTACATGAAGAGAGACCTAAGACAGCAACATAGCAAGGCAGCAACACATGACAACACAGCATGGTAGCACCACAACATGGTAGCAGCACAAAACATGGTACAAACATTATTGGGCACAGCCAACAGCACAAAGGGCAAGAAGGTAGAGACAACAATACATCACGCAAAGTAGCCACAACTGTCATTAAGAGTGTTCATGATTGAGTCTTTGAATGAAGATATTGAGATAAATTGATATGAATTAGGTAGTCTCAACAATCAATCTTCCCTACTCCGGCAGTCATTCTAAGTGCAGGTTGCGGGTGATTAAAAGCCCCAATTGCTGTATATCCTCACTCTGGCTAAATTCCAATAGGAATTACACATCACTTTGCAAGCCAGCAAAATGTGACGTGCATGCTTTGTGTGGCCTGTAAACCAGGGGTTTCAGACCACTGTGTTGGGATGTAACTAGGCCCTCAAAAAAGGCCGTATGATACACAGTATGTAATGTTTTGTCAAAAATAGCCTCATTTCACACTGGGAATTATGAAAGTATGGTAGAATACATTCTCAAGTTGAAATGTATATTCACTCAACCTAAAATTAAAAGTTGAGATTGTGTGTTGGTTCAACTACCTGCCCAAATGTTGAACAAACTCACAATTATATTGCAGCTGGTTGCCTTACAATTGTACATTGAAAAAACTTTTTTATTTTATTTTTAAATGTACATCATTAGTCAGAGGAGCACGGATATTCAGTGCCATTTTCTATTGCTCTCTGAACTGAAGTTAATGCATTACTTTGAAACACAGTCCATAAACACATCCCCTAATTAACAAAAATTGTTTTTCAGCAATACCTGTAACAAGTTACTGCCAGAATTGTTGAGAGCAAGGGTTGACTTGCTCATCGACAGGTGAGAGTTTATCATGCTTCAAGCAGATTGACTTCCAGCATGGAGCTGATTTTGGAAAGTGCATTTCGCAATCTCTGTATTTGGACCAATAGTCCACATGAATCATTTTGAAAACAGTGACATTACTTACACCTATGGGGTAAATAGTACACGTTTACTATGTTGTCATTGCAATACCTAAAGAACAGGTACAACAAATGTATATTGGATGCATACTAATTTCAAGCATTGCACAACTTAACTGACTAACCTTGTGATGCTTCCCCTCCCTATCACATCTAGTTGTGTCTAAATACCCCAAAACAACAACAACGTCCTCCATTCTCGGCTGGTGCCATGATGTCTGACCCCATTTATCATTTACAATCTGCAAATAAACAAATTCAGCACTGGCTTCCCCATGATCCATTCTGAGAGAGTCTAAGAAGTTTGACTTAATAAACATACAAACAATACACAACATATTGATCCAATGAGCTATAGCTCTAGTCTCCATAGGTATTACTAACTTATTTCCAGTCATACATTTTGCTGACCGTACAGATAACTTAGGGAAAGGACTAAGTGTGTATCCAGTGAGAGAAGACACTACTTGATAGTTTGTGGGCATTACTTTGACCAACATAAATAGATAAACATTGGTAAATAGATCAACATATAGCCTCAACATGACATGGACTCAATCTTTTGAAACAAAAACAGTAACTGTCTCTAAAGATATACTTAAACATAAATGTATATGACTACACTATAGCAAACACGCCATTGATAAACAGTATGGAGGAGCATACAGACAACTGACCTCTGCATGTAACAGGTTCAAAATGCTTATTGTCCCTGTACCGTACACCGCCAGGAAACAAACCGAGGCAGACAGAATGGGATTTTGGAGCATGTCTAGACAAATATATAGCTTTTTGATTTTGATATACATTATCACTGTAGATATAAAAACATTGACAACCCCACCTCATCAATCAGTTGTGTCAGGTCTGCAGTTGTATTGCCACTTGGAGTCCCTGAGAGCCCTAACCCTGTAAAACCTTATATAGTGTATTGACCGTTCTCTCAGGATTGCTTAGCTAATTAAAACTTATTCGGGATCGGTGTCCCTTCCACGGAACGGTTTAGCTAACGTAGGCTAATGAGATTAGCATGAGGTCGTAAGTAACAAGAACATTTCCCAGGACATAGAAATATCTGATATTGGCAGAAAGCTTACATTCTTGTTAATCTAACTGCACTGTCCAATTTACAGTAGCTATTATAGTGAAAGAATACCGTGTTATTGTTTGAGGAGAGTGCACAGTTTTGACCATGAACAGTTATTAATAAACAAATTAGGCACATTTGGGCAGTCTTGATACAACAGTTTTAACAGAAATACAGTGTTTCATTGGATCAGTCTAAAACGTTGCTTGTACACTGCTGCCATCTAGTGGCCACAATCTAAATTGCAGCTGGGCTGGAATAATACATTATGGCCTTTCTCTTGCATTTCAAAGATAATGGTACAAAAAAATATAAAATAATGTTGTTTTTTCTTTGTATTATCTTTTACCAGATCTATTGTGCTGTATTCTCCTACATTCATTTCACATTTCCACAAACCTCAAAGTGTTTCCTTTCAAATGGTACCAAGAATATGTATATCCTTGCTTCAGGGCCGTTACAGGCAGTTAGATTTGGGTATGTAATTTTAGGTGAAAATGGAAAAAAAGGAGCGTATTCTTAGAGGTTAAGCCTGGTGGCCACAGTGAATGAAAAGGTACCGCTGTGTCAACACTGCTTCTTATTTGTTGACACCTTCCACTAAATTGAAATGTGCTGCTAATAGGTGTGAGTGTTTAAAGAACAATACGCATGTAATCAGCACAGGCCTGAACTCACACACACAAAGGAGACAATAGGTCCAATGTGCCATTTTAAGTGAACACGAATGCTCAGGCTAAGGTGACAGGAGAGAAGAGCTAGCCATAGTTACCATAAGCCTATAGTGTTATCAATGCTAAACTGAAATTAAGCCTATTGTGTCAGCAGTTACCTCATTTGTTAGCCCAGCAAATTTCAATAAATATTGACACCTTACAATACACAATCTATGCTACCCTCCCCTAATTAGGCATAGAGACACACAGGATAGCTTGGGGACAGTTTCCTTGCTCTGACATACTGTAGCAGCTGACAAAAGAGAGCACACAGGCTGTCACTCTACTGACAATAACTAAGCTACACTGACACATAAAGTCTGGAGAACTGGACAGTGGAACCGCAAACTGGTTGTCCTTAATAAGTGCATGCCAATTTTAAAGATAAACTTCATTAATACAACCCAAGGAAACGAGTTTACAAACTGAGCATGGGGATAACCCTCGGGACAACACCTCTCCTGTTATCAGGACTTGGTAAGACTGTTGGGTAGGGGCATTCAGATATATTTACTCAATACAGTACAGACAGATAATGGTTCATGCAACTACCCATGCACTTATCCGATCAAGTAGCCTAATCAAAGGACCATGTCACCAGCCTGCAGTCATCTTAGATTGCTCAGTCAAATTGACTGAATCAATAGGTGAGTTTCCCAGTAACAATAGTGTTGGTAGCACTTTTATGAATGAAATAGTGCATAGTAGTCCAAAATCACAGCTCAGAAGATTAACAAAACCCTTTAGTTCAACCTTGTAGGACTATGATTGGATGGTAACCCACTGGGCACAGACATCAGTTCAATGTCTAGTTTTGATTTACATTTGGTTGTGTACTCAACTAACGTGAATCCAATGTGAAATCAACGAAACATTTTACAATATCATTGGACTTAAGTTGCAATTTTAGTGGAAAAAAATACGAAAACCTTTACATATATGATTTTTTGAAAATCCCAAAATGTTCCAAGTTGTTTCAACTTTGTTGAAATTACGTGGATAAAACGTTTATTCAATCAGTTTTTGGCCAGTGGGAAGTTACTTGGTCAGTGTTTGGTCAATACAACTGACCACCGCCAACTCCCTCTGTAGTTTACTTGTAGGGCCTAAATGAATCCTTGAATAAAGTATGTGGGGTTCCCGAGTGGTGCATCTCAGTGCTAGAGACGTCACTACAGACACCCTGGTTCGAATCCAGGCTGTATCACGACCAGCCGTGATTGGGAGTCCCATGGGGCACGCACAATTGGCCCAGCATCGTCCGTGGCCGGTGTAGGCAGTCATTGTAAATAAGAATTTGACTTGCCTAGTTAAATAAAGGTTCCATTGTTTTTTATGTGGCGCTGTCTAGACTTGCGTTGAATGTGATCCGATATGTGATCCGAAATTACCACCACCAATGCTTTTAGTGGGTTGTATTTTCGAAATTGTATTTTATTAGACTACACGTTATATCAAGTTAAAGGAGGTTAGTTATAGCTGCGATATGCCTAGCAGTTCATATATTCCGACATATAATAATGTAAATTAGGCAAATGTTTATGTTAAATGTAAATATGTTACTGTCCCTTACCGATTAATGCACCATTAGGAACTTGGCCTACCAGATATAAAATGTGTAGGCCTGCTGTAATTCCGTCAGCACGGACATTCGACAGCCCTCTGGATCTCTATGAAAGCATATGGCATGATTGCGTGGCGATATCACAATGAGCAGCATGCATAGGCTATTATCTCATGGAGTGAGAGAGAGAGAGAGAGAGAGAGAGGGAGAGTTTTAATGTCGGTTTATTCATGTTAACCTGCTCTATAGTGAGCGAGGCAATATTATCCACAGACATAACCACACACTGCAGGCGCCATGCATTCAGCACACCGAATCACCCTGTCATCTCTTCACATTCAAGGTTAAAGTTAAAGTCGGGTCAAAATTGGCTATCAAACGCATCACCTTGGGCTACATAGCCTATGAATTGTTACTAAGGCTGGTCGATGAGACGGATTAAAGCAACAAGAAAGATTATATGCAATAACAAAGTGTCAGCAAACATCCACATGATCATCGTTTATTTAGCTTACTGTCATAATATTAACATTGTCGGCTATAGGTTAACTGATCCCCGGGTCGTCGCGTGACAACCGGTTCAAATGCACTATTATTTTTCACAAATATGGAGCTGATAATGGTAGCTTGCATGTTGTTCAAACATTCCTTTCCGGTGTTGTGACCACTACAACGGAGAACAACTGACGATTTCTGATCATCTAATCAATTCAAAATGATCAAACCAATGACAGTGACGATACATTGTGTATATTTCTTCATTCCATATAGCCTATACAATAAAGCTTCCACGATTTCACAGTCAAATGTAGTCAATGTTTTGATGACGGGCCAGCCCTGCTGCTCTGCACACGAGACAGTAATTTCTTATGGACAAAGCAACTGAGACTCGGGCTACTTTTCCTTCGCAGTGTTCCACAGACCGACCTATCGCACTAGTTCTGACGATGTTGACATATTCACACAACATTGACTGGGCAGTGGTGTTTCACGGCAGCGTTTGAGTTCCAAACACCTTTTTATAAGACTGAAGTCTGTCCCCTCCACCCGACCTGTTAAAACCACGCCTACGAAGCCACACAATTGGTCCGAAAGCGTCAAAGAGCCAATCAACAGAGCCCAGCTTCTCGTAACATGCAACAAATCCATATAGTGTCAAGCCTATGGGGCACAGAAGCGCTAGTAATATCTTAGTGCTGGGACCTTACCACCTCTCTGCCGTCAACGGACTCCTTTCTCCGCATACGTTTTTACTGAAATGTGTGTGTGCGTGAAAGAGAGAGGAAGAAATAGTGTGCGTGCGTGTGAGGATGCATGTCTGGAACAAGTAAAGACAGAGGAATTGTTCCGCGCTATCGAAATATTTCAACACATCGCTTTTGCAGCAGGACTAAAGACAATGAGAGCGAATTCGTTTTAAAAAGGATGGCGATATTGTAAACAACATCAAGAAAAGAACGCAACAGTCAATTAAAACGCAGTGACTCACCCTCGTTGCTTCAATTCGAAGATTGTTCGCAAGACAACGCATAGAAGAGTGCTCTCGGAAGAAAATATTTATCTCATCACAATTGAAGATTAATGGAGTGCGTTTTTTCATTTCTCATTGCAGACACTCTGTTGGAACTCAGCGAAGGACACTAAAGAACATTCACACCACCCAGCCGAAAATAAGTGGATGCTTATTTCTGTAGTTGTGACGGTGGATTTCTCAAGACTTTCAAACAAGTTTTGCTCGTCAAGAAGGCGACATAGACTGACTATAGTATTGAACTTAATAAATCCATATATTTGGTACCTGCCTGGACTTGGATGAGCTTCCTGATGAGAGATCCAGTCATACAAGGAACGAGTATGGCATACCATCCGTTTTTACCTCACCGGGGTCCGGAATTTGCCATGAGTGCAATGTTGGGTCACCAGCCTCCCTTTTTTCCGGCCCTGGCGCTACCTCATAACGGCTCTCTCGGCTCCCTCTCTCTCCCGGGCGCCCTGGGAAAGCCTATAATGGACCAGCTGATGGGCGCCGCGGAGTCCGGCCTCCACTTCTCATCGCTTGGGCACCAGGCAGCCGCAGCCCATCTGAGGCCTCTGAAGACTCTGGAGCCTGAAGAAGAGATCGAAGATGATCCGAAAGTTCACCTGGAAGCGAAGGAACTTTGGGAAACTTTCCACAAGCGAGGCACTGAAATGGTTATCACGAAATCCGGAAGGTAAGGTACACTTTTATGTGTTCTAATATTACATATTTATGTTCTGTAGCTGAAATACATTCGTCTGCCTTTTGGTATTATGAAGATCATTTTGATCATCAATACGATGACATTCCTCTCGATGGAATACATTGATTGATGTGTGCTTGGAACTGGACCTCCTTCGTGGACAACATTTTAATTTCAAACTGGTTCATTTCTCATGGTTATATTTGTGTAAATCTGCTGAATGTGACCATAGTTTAACTGTCCTATCGACAGAATCTGTATGGTCACAGTCACATTGCATGGGAATGTAATCTCAACACGAGATAAAATTAAGCCCAACCCAAACTATAAAATATACAACACATAAGACTGTAACATTTGAACTTGGACAATCTTATGACTCGTGGTGATTAGGAAAACAAACTGTGAGCGATTCTAAAATGTAGGCCTACGCTACTGCAACAACAACAAAAAATCTGTAGTTTGTAGATGTAAACTGAAACATGTAGGCCTATATATATTATGATAAAAAGTGCAATAACAAATGTTATTAACACCACAAAGGATTAGTGTGCCACAATGCATGCTGTACATGTTATGCGATTTTGTATTATTTATAGGCGGCAGATATTTGTATGGCATGGGTGTTAGAAGGCCTACGGAGTGTTTTGTATCCTCGCACAAGCCTCTGTTTGATTGAATCATTTCTGCATGCATTCAATCTTATGGCTGACGCATATACGTATGCTACAGGCCTACAAATAAATGTAGCCAAATATTTGTAATAATTTAGTATTTGCAGTATGTAACATTGTCATTATCCTAAATAGCATAATAGCAATGCAAATATGTCTGTTTCGTGTGAGTGTAGGCTATCATTATTCAGTCAAGTAGGCTAGTTCACTGTTTTTAAGTGATTTTCTCATTCCATTTCACAGGCGAATGTTCCCTCCGTTCAAAGTGAGATGCACTGGCTTGGATAAGAAAGCAAAGTACATTCTGTTGATGGATATTGTTGCAGCCGATGACTGCAGGTATAAATTTCACAACTCGCGTTGGATGGTGGCAGGGAAGGCCGACCCCGAAATGCCAAAGAGGATGTACATTCACCCGGACAGTCCGGCTACTGGCGAGCAGTGGATGTCAAAAGTCGTCAATTTTCACAAACTCAAGCTAACGAATAACATCTCCGACAAGCATGGATTTGTAAGTTCATCTAATGTATGTTTTTTTCTTATTTGCATGCTTCTAAACATTTCTGGCATGCATTGTTGTAATCATGATTGTTATTCGTATGATATTATCAGACGTATTATTATTAGTCTAATAATTATAACCCCATTGGCGTTGCTTCTCTGTGGCCGAGGGCTGAGAAGGCTTCACCAAAATATTATTATTTTATTTTAATATTTTTTTGTGGGGGGATAAATGCACTGATGGTGAAATAAATTCAGGAGAATGTTCTAATACATTCCATTTGACCAAGTAAGCCTGAACTACGATTGAGCACTACATGAAATGACTTATCTTCATCAGAAAGCAGAAATCAGTGTGTGCTTATCTTTTTTTAATCTAGAATTCTTTACTGTTCCAGACCATCCTGAACTCCATGCACAAATATCAGCCCAGATTTCACATCGTGAGAGCCAACGACATTCTCAAACTCCCCTATAGCACGTTCAGGACTTACGTTTTTCCCGAAACGGATTTCATTGCAGTAACGGCCTATCAAAATGACAAGGTAGGGATAATTACACTTTATTCGTTTATTTTCATGAAATACATTAAATAGTTGGATAGTGAATTTTGCCTTCCTTTTTTTTGTCAAATAGTGTATATAGCCAATAGCACTGCGCCATTTGCCATCTTAAAATATGTAAAATGTCATCTTGTTTGAGTGTTAGGCCTAAAGGCTCTCGTGTTCATTACATGTAAGCGTCATCTCATGCCGTGTTTCATACTAAGCAAACCAGGCTAGAATGGGTCAGAATTCTCAGGGATGTATGTTATACAGTTTATCTTAATTGTGTGTGTTTATGTGTGTGTGCGTGTGAGAAAGAGAGAGTAAAGAAGCAAGGAAGGAGGGAGTGAAAGTGTGAGAGAGAAAGAGAGGGGGAACAGAATGTGCAGTTAGAGAAAATGAACATGTTGTTTATAACCGGCTTGGCTGGTGGTAACATTTAATTCCACGTGGCACACCGCGAATCAAAATCATATCTTATGGTGGCTCTTTGATATAAGAGAGAAATGTTAGCTAAATCTTACCTCTGCCCACTTGGGTCAAGCAAAAATGCAGTAAATGTTTGGCAGCCACATGGGTTGAAGAATATTGTAAATCCTGCCAAAATGTGCACATGGGAGGGGCAGAAGGCGAAAGGAAGTGAGTGGGGGAAAATAATGTGATAGCTCTGCGAGAGTTGATATAAAGTACTATGCATTGCACATGGATATAAAATATCTGCAATGGTGGGATGAGGGCGGGGAGGATCTGAGCGTTAGGGGTGAGAGCAGATGACCTATCGAGGGAGAGAGAGAGAGTTTGTGGATCAATTATAAATGGCTCAATTATATATATATATAATTATATATATATATCTCTCTCTTTTATATATATATATATATAATTGAGCCATCATCTGAATGATTGGAAATTATTTTATTAATATATATATATATATATTCCACTTCCTGGAACTTAAGGGTTAGCACATAGGCCTAAGTGAAGACATTGGTTTATGAAAAATGTTGAATAAAGAAACGAGGATAAATATCACTCAATTTGCTTCCACAAAACAACTTTGATTTTCATTTATTTCAGATTACACAATTGAAAATCGACCATAATCCTTTTGCCAAAGGATTCCGTGACACTGGCAATGGAAGACGAGAGAAAAGGTCAGGAGTAGGAGTAACTAATCCCTTACTGCACTGCAAAAATGTAACGACTCCTGTATTCAGATTTTATGGACACGGAGTCTGACTGTGATGTTAGAGAATTCCAAAAAACGATCGTCCTACACGATTTACACGACCCACACGACAGTTGCAAAAAGGGAATAATTATATGACAATCCTTTCAACCTACATTTATACTAGACATAGGTTATTGTGTTGTATTTACATTGTTATGGTTCTCAGAGTGAAGAGATCGCAAAAGCTCAATGAAATTTCGAAACTCCTCTAGAAATAGTTTAGCGTTATTGATAGTTAACTCTTCAACAACTTTTCTTGAACTACGTTGACAACAGTAAACAAGAACAAGGTTTGGTCTGTGGGTTATTAGTTGTCTGCAGTGGGTTTTAATAGTTTGATTTCTTCGAACAGACATATATATCTTGAATGATAAAATGCATCTTCATAATCTGCCCTCAAAATTTGCCATCTACGCATATATGGTAGCCTACATGGAAATCCACGTTTTTTTTTACCTTGAATAAATTATTGGCTAGTTTTTGACACGAATAGTTGTGATGACCAATAACTGTTGTGCCTAATGTAGGAAACAGCTGGCCCTGCAGTCAATTCGCTCATACGAGGAGCATCAGAAAAAAGAGAACGGGACGTCTGACGACTCCTCTGGCGAGCAGGCCTCATTCAAGTGTTTCGGCCAGGCCTCGTCTCCCGCGGTGTCTACGGTGGGGCCTCCAAACCTGAAAGGTAATTGAGCCCAGAGCTACTTTCCGCATCTCACAGCTCACAGACCCACATAGCATAGTAGCCTAAGCTTGTAAAAAAAAAAGTGGGCAGAAAAATATTTTCCAGTAAGTAGGCTACATTTTGAATTTAGTTTGAGTCCAGATTCCTTTCTTTCGAAATAAGTATGTCTGTTGTGTTGAATAATTGCACTACAAATTATTGAATGTTGTCTTGCGCCAACAATAACCTACAAACTATATACCGTGTATGTAGGCTAATTCTTGTATTTGACATTTACAGGATGGCTCTCATGTTCGTGCTAAGCATTTAGCAATCAAGTGAATAATATATCTGCCAAAATGATATAGCTTACTGGATAAAGAATAAAGTGAAACATAAAACAAACTGTCGAGATGTAGGCCTATGCATAGTCACGAACGTATCTGAACGACAAAAAAATCGTCAGAATTGTGAAAACACACCATTACGGCGGTTAAAACGAGGACAATTTGGAGGACGTGATCAATAAGCTGAGGGTTTATCAAAAAAATAAGTAGCCTCTGGATTTCAATGTAGCCCAATACATTATGGAATTAGTATTAGGCCCCGTAATATTAGGCCTCCTTAGCACGATTAGCCAGAAAGTGTAGGCAGAACGCACATTAGGCACGTCCTCCAAAAGAGCATGTATTAAAAAAAACTAGGCCTATTTGTTAATATGTGATATAGGCTAATTAAGACATATACTGATTATATATCTCGTTGTAAATTAATATTTCCACGTCATAGGCCTATACCATCGAATGTCATGAAAAATGTAATCACCATATGAGTTCCATCCCTCATTACGTAGGCTATAGCCTAGCCTATGATAATTGTATAAGCCTATCTGAAGAATAAAACTCAAAACGAAATGATTCCTGATTAACTGAATTAATTAATAATCCTTCCTCATTTATCACTAACGTTTGACTCATTTCTGATAGACTTTTGCGAGAGTGACGAAGACAGCGACGATGAGAGCAAAGATGGCAACCTAAAGGATGGGCCGGACTCCAGTAAGATCTCAACCACCACGGAGGATGGGAAGGATCTTGAGGCGAGCCCGTCTAAAGGCCATCAATTCGGTGCCAATGATTCTACCGGCCGGTCTCGGGAAAACCCCCGGAGGACTGAGAAAAGCCAGGCGGACTCACGACAGAGCCCCATCACCGTTATCTCCAGCACCACTCGGTCCGGAGAAGACCTCAAGAGTCCAAACGGGGACCAGCCCAAAGTGGACGAGTGCAGGTCTATAAGCAAGGAGAGCTACATGCCTTTGACTATTCAAACTGACAGTAGTCCGCACTTAAGCCAGAGTCACATGCATCATTTTGGATTTCCACCAGGTTTGGCGGGACAGCAGTTTTTCAGTCACTTAGGTGGCGCGCATCCCTTTCTTTTGCACCCCAGTCAGTTTAACATGGGAGGCGCGTTCTCGAATATGGCCGCGGGCATGGGCCCCTTACTGGCAGCGGTGTCCTCCGGAGGGGTTAGCACCATGGACACGGCCAGTATGGCGTCACCCTCGCAAAGCCTGACGGGAGCTCATGGACTGCCTTTTCATCTGCAGCAACATGTCTTGGCATCACAGGTAAAACCTGTTTAATTACCACCAGCAGTACCTACAGTAATGCCAATGTACTCGCGTTTTTCGTTACATTTGGACTAATATAGCCTACTGGACTATATATGTCAGCATATATGTTCTTGTCTCCATTAGTTTATGTGTAAATGTAACGAAAAAAGTATAGGCTAATTTCCATTTCGTTTTAATAGCTTTTTCCTTTAAATGGCACAACAGGGGTGAGCATATTGTAGACAATTGTGTTATAAATAATAACCAAATGTGTTTTATATGGACTCAAGTTTACTTGGATTTTACCTGGAAGGTGTGGATATTATCTGTCTCAATTGTTTAAAGCATATGTTGGGATTTAGGAAGAAACCACCTAAGCGTTGCAACAATAGTTTTAGGCTATAGAGTTGATATGAACTCAGTCATTAAACCTGTGTTTTACAGGAGCATGGCAAATGTTTAAAATACTTCACTGGTTCGGGGAGGGAAAACAACTTATCTGAAATACACAGATTTGCTGTTTTACCATCTAGGCCTACTTTCAAAAAACCTGTTGCAGAAAAGATTCCTTCTAAAATGCTATGTTCTGTACTTAATGGGCAGCATCATATGCCAACAGGCTATAAATCATTTGTATTTGCATGAACAATTAATTATCTTTTGCAAAGTTGCAGAAAACACGATATCACATGGTGGTGATATCGCCTAACACTAGAACAACTAAATGTTTTGACAATTTGATTCTCGGAGGATTTAATCGTTTTACGCGAGCATAGAACTTTATATTGTGCTTATTTTAAGTATTAGTAATAGGCTTAGGCCCTACACCACACTCTCATTATTGGCCTAAAACATAATACTCATGGCCACAGAAAAGCATAATCGTGTAAATCGCTTTATGAGAAAAGTGAAAGTAGCCTATGTCATGTAAGCCTAGAGTACATAACATTTCCCATGATCTCTCACGTGTCTGGATTCATTATTCACACTCACTCGCTACATGACCTCCATTCAAGATATACAGAAACAGAGGTCAAGTACATTGCGACAAATTAAAGTGTAGCCTATTTTTCCAGTTTGGTTGTGTTATTATGGTGCGTCAAAGCTAGCGTCTGTTGAATTAAATGATGCAGGCTAAAGTTAAACTTCTATCCTTCCCCTTCTCTCTCCACAGGGCCTGGCCATGTCTCCATTTGGGAGCCTGTTCCCTTACCCTTACACGTACATGGCAGCGGCAGCGGCAGCGGCAGCCTCTTCCGCTGCCTCCTCCTCTGTTCACCGACACCCTTTCCTGAACGCAGTGCGCCCTCGCCTCAGGTACAGCCCTTACTCCATCCCTATGAGCGTTCCGGATAGCACTCTGCTCACCACCGCCATCCCCTCCATGGCAAGCAGCGCCACCGAGCTGAAAGGGGACGGCATGGCCATGAGCCCAGTCTCGGCCACCCAGGACTCCACCTCGGAGGTCACCAGCCGGTCGTCCACCATATCGTCCGGCTCGGTCTCCCTGTCCCCAAAAACTTGCTCTGGGAAAGATTCCACTAACGACTTGCAGAGTATTCAGCGCTTGGTCAGCGGACTCGATCAAAAACAGGACAGAACACAAAGCGTGTCCCCGTAGATTCTAATGTTGTTGTTTTTGTTGTTGTTGTGATAATAACGATGATAAGAATGACAAGGACGAGTATGACGACACCCTTCTAGCAGATCTGGGTTTAGAAATCGGACCTATTGAACAGTTTAGATTTTGAAATGCACTTTGGTTATATAGCCTACACATCTAATGTATGCTATATTTCTTTTTTGTTAAATTAAACAACACTTTTGAATTTGTCCTGTTATTTGAATACCATACAAGTATTGAAACTGAAAGGTTGGCATGGATGATACTCACAGATCTTTGATAAGTTGCTGCTGTGTCCTATACGTTTATTTTATGTCGGGTTACTGAGTTAACAACATTTGTTTGATTTAATATGCACTCTGAATTGGTTATAATTATTTGAATTAATTTCCTTTTATATTATAGACTGTGGTGTTTGAGGTATTACTGCATATCTATTTGAAGCCTATCATTATGATCATAGGGTAGGTGACACTTTGCATGCCCTACAAAAAAATACATGTCTCTTTTACGACTGTAGTTTTTTAACGTTTTTTGGGGGGGGTTCATTTACAGCAAATTGAAATGAGACGAGTAAGGATAAAAACATGATTCAGGCTGATCTTAAAACCAATCTGGAAAAAAAAGATTAAACCCCTTCCCTCCCCTTTTGCTAAGGATTCAATCAATTGGCCGTCGGTTATTGATTTTACGAACTAATTTTTCTGTATGTCAATTTATTAACACAGGATTATGGAAATACATATGCTGGCACTTGCTTGAAGTAGGCCAAAACAGAACCGAGGTTATAAACTTCATGTGCGAGTGGTTGAGACTGTCCTAAAATCGCATGCCGAATCCAGCATAAGTATTCAACTGGCAAAGGAAATCTGAAATAACATTGAAACGGTAATATTGATTATAAATGTAAATAGTGATATATACAAATATTTATGTAATTATTTCATATTGATATTGAGTGTAAATAGAACAGAGTAGTTTGTTTTTGGGGATCTGTCGTTAATTTATTGTCGATATACACGTGTAAAGATAGTTTGTGGGATATTATCCTTGTTTTGCCATCTGCATTTTATATCCCCTGAATATGGATTTACCTGTACCCCACAGAGCTAGTTATTTTAGCGGACACACTCATGTGCCATTTTACCTTTACCTGTTGTCTGGGTGTGTTAAGTGCTACTGTTCAGACGAATTCAAAAAGAGCACACTGCACCAACGGCTTGAAAAAATTATGAATAATTTTCTCTCAAAAGAAAAGAAACGTGTGTCAAAATATAATAATTTTCTGTTTAAAACATTGCCGCCTGATAGTAAAAGTGCAGAATCTTATTGAAATATGAAGGTTTATTTTGTGTTTCTAAAGTTGTCATTGGGTTATGTTGTATTCGATTTTTGTGTAGTTTACAACATCAACAATGTGTTCTTGAAAGTTTCAATAAAATATTGAAATGCAGTCTTCATACGTTTCCATGTGTCAGTTTCTTTAGATTATGTAAACTATATTATGTGAAACTACATGGACAAATTACAAGGTGAGGTAATTGCTCCAACCAAATCTGTGTTGCCACACTTTGTCCACTTCAGCAATTGAAGATAGAGGCGTTTAGACTATGATCAGCAAGTGGAGAAATGCTATTAAGATCCTCTCAAACTCTTTTAAGCTATCATACCTGGAATTCCTTCCTGGACACGAGACCGCTTGTGTGCTTGTGTTTTATGGGACTGCTGAGTAGCCTATTGACTGATTATTTCGACCAAGCTGAATCCTAAAGAATGTAAAATAACTTGATTGCCCTCTCTGCGCCTAGAGTCATGAGTTTAACAACATCATATCTTTATTTGTATATTGTATGGTTAATAAGTAACGGCTGTGGCGCTAGGGAATAGGAGTAAACATGACACAAAGAGTATCTCAATTGCTCTGTCTATTGCTCACCTGGCGCCTTGGATATCTTACTCGACTTTATTGCACAGAAAGGGGCGGTGCGGTGCGTCTGCAATAATGTTGAACAGGATTTTCACGTTGGTATGCCAGACGTAACGCCACCTAGTGAACACTACACAAACTACACAATTACTTGACAAAGCACTGCAGGGGGATGATTACTTTAAACAGTGTGGATCCTGACACGATGTAGACTAGTGTGTGGTGAAGGTATTCAACCAGGCATTGAACATTTGAGTGGAGAATAGTTTACATTTTGGCCAGCTGAAAATAATCAAACCTTATGTCGATGTGTTTGTTTGCTGGAAATTAAGAAATAATTGGTCCCACCAAAACTACAAACAAATGGCCAACAATACAATATAATTATGCAGAATGAGCATATACATGTAATAACCGTATGTTTATAGTAATTCAAATATGTCATACTGAATGCTTATTCATTCAGAAGCTATAGGTGTGGTTGATTGTGTCATGTTTACCTGGCCTCGTTTCATTGTCCAATATTGGTAGAGTAATAAACTGATTCGATTGCAGTGTTAGATTCTTTTATTTCGAGTTGTCGTACAAGGGTGAGCTATAGCCTCCGAGAGGAGTATTTCATAAGCAACAACTGCAGTATCCACCCCGACTCAACTCTCAGGGAAAGTGGGGTGAGAGGATTTTCTCTCTCTCTCTCTCTCTCTCTCTCTCTCTCTCTCTCTCTCTCTCTCTCTCTCTCTCTCTCTCTCTCTCTCTCTCTCTGTCTGTCTCTCTCTCTCTCTCTCTCTCTGCATCCGTGTGTGAAAGAGAGAGATGGGGGGTAGATGTTCAACATATATATTTGCAAGTAGAAATCTTCAACAATACAGTGTCAAACATATATCCACATGTAGGCCTATCTATCCATGTATTCGAGGCAATTGACCTGGGATATCACTTTCAATTATCTGTGAATGGGATCGTCAGACCTTGGAAGAGTATGCTTTAGCTATCTCTTTTACATTCCCATTTAATACTATACAATCTCCATTACTCCTGCACCTGCCAGCTTGGGCGCAGTTGCTCCGGCCGTGTCCTTGCTAACGCCATTTCCACCGCAGCAGCGCATGCCACCGCACTTTGCTTACTGCGAGACGCCTGTTGCGCGCCCGCGCGGAACTGGCTTCTGTCGAGCTGGCGCGTTCCTGGAAATTGTCAATACAGTTGATTCATCAAAACACAACATCCATTATATTGTAATCATGCCTTGTCAGTAGCCAATGTCTTGTGATGTCTTTATTTCTGTCTGTTTTGAAGGCTGTGATATGTCTGTAATGGGCAAAGATAATTCCCTAAAGGACAATACATTGTTATTGTCCTATAGCCTACCTTTCTATTGTGATACTGGTCACTTCAATGTTGGATTTAGTGTCATGTCCCGTGCCCCACAGACCTACAAAATAACCAGGTATTTCGCTACCATCAATATGAATGTTTTGATTATAATATAGGAGAGACCATTGCATCTGGTGATTTGCCAATGGGCCGACAGTCTGATGTCCAAACTACTAGCCTTAAAGAGCCTGAGTGCGTAAAAAGTAATTTCCCAGTTCTATAGCGCCGCTCAGTGGCTATGTAGGCCCAATAAGACTTATTGCATCAAGTCAAAGACTTACAAGTCAACTGCGTGGATTTATGAATATAACATTAATTTCCAATTCCCAATGAATAAAATCGAGTTGAAACATAAACCCGTTCAATTAATTATTGAGCCACATAGGTCTACCTGTAGGCTATTGACTCTGTAGGCTATAATTTCATGTCTGACAGTCAGACATTTTACATGGTGTCTGTCTCCCTCATCAGGTAGAAGTGGCATTTTCCACAACACTTTGGCTTTATTTTGAGCATGGCTTGAGCATGCACAACTGGATTGGCTTTTGTACACCACATACAACACAAACAAGTTATAGTCATGCTGTGCTCATGAGTAAATGGGTATGTATAACAGCTATTATCACTCTCCCCATATCATGAAAGTTATGCAGCCTAACATTGATAGAGTTAGACCTATACAACTACCGTAAAAAAATGGCCCACAACAATAAACAATAAGAATCACTAATCTTGTACTAAAGATGTTTGAAATGTGCCTATTTTTTTATGTACAATTAAAGTATAGGCTGCTTTTCTGTGTCTTTGTTTGAATAAAAATGATTTGCAATCTCAATAAAGTTTATTTGAAGTTGTGAATTCCTTTCTCAGTAACAAGCAAACCCAGCTCAACAGCCTGGTCTCATAGACTAGACGTAACATAATAAATGTAAATCTGGGACACTCAAATTAGTATGATATGTTATGTTTGGTATGGTTACATAAGACTGACGGTTACATAAGGCAGGCAAAAACAAAAGTAGGTTTGTTCGGGGTGGATGGGTGTGCAGATAATGTGAATGTCTAGCAAGCCAAAGGTTGTGAGTTTGAATCTCATCATGGACAACTTTAGCCTTATATCTAATGAGTAACTTTTCAACTACTTACTACTTTTTAGCTACTTTGCAACCACTTAGCATGTTAGCTAACCCTTCCCTGAACCGTAACCTTAACCTTAACCCTTTCAGCTAACCCTTCCCCAAACCCTAACCTTCACCCTTTTCACTAAACCTTCCCCTAACCCTGACCTTAACCCTTAAACAAACTGCTAAACTTAACCCTAACCTTAACACTAACCCCTAACCCTAACCCTTAGCCTAGATAACGTTAGCCAGCTAGCTACCATTAGCCAGTCAGCTAACATTAGCCACCTAGCTAGAATTTGTAACATAACATACATTTAGCAAATTTGTAACATATTGTACATTTAGCAAATTCACAACTATTAATATGAATTGTAATTCGTAACACATCATACAAAATGGGTGATGGACATACACAAATTAATACATACCACCAGTGGAGGAAAAAGTACCCGATTGTTATACTTGATAAAATAAAATATTGCTTAATAGAAAATCACTCAAGTAAAAGTGAAAGTCACCCAGTAAAATACTACTTGAGTAAAAGTCTAAAAGCATTTGGTTTAAAATGTACTTTAAGTATCAAAAGTAAAAGTACAAGTATAAATAACAAAAACATCGTTAAATTAAGCAAACCAAGTGGCATAATTATATATATTTTTGCAGTAGGGATGACCAGGGATGTTCTCTTGATAAGTGTGTGAATTAGACAATTTTCCTGTCATGCTAAGCATTTAAAATATAACTAATACTTTTGGGAGTCAGAGAAAATCCAAGGAGTAAAAAGTACATTATTTTCATTAGGAATGTAGTGAAATAAAAGTAAAAGTTGTCAAAAATATAAGTAGTAAAGTAAAGTACAGATACCCCAAAAAACTATTTAAGTAGTACTTTAAAGTATTTTTACTTAAGTACTTTACACCACTGCATACCACACGAAATGTAACATATCATAAGCAGGAGGTTGGTGGCACCTTAATTGGGAGAACGGCTCCTGGTAATGACTGGAGCAGAATCGGTGGAAAGGTATCAAATACGGTACCTGTCAAAAGTTTGGACTTACCTACTCATTCAAGGGTTTTTCTTTATTTTTACTATTTTCTACATTGTAGAATAATTGTGAGGACATCAAAACTATGAAATAACACATATGGAATCATGTAGTAACCAAAAAAGTGTTAAACAAATCAAAACATATTTTAGATTTTAGATTCTTCAAATTAACCACCCTTTGCCTTGATGACAGCATTACAAACTCTTGGCATTCTCTCAACCAGCTTCACCGGGAATGCTTTTCCAACAGTCTTGAAGGAGTTCCCATATATGATGATCACTTGTTGGCTGCTTTTAATTCACTCTGCGGTCCAACTCATCCCAAACCATCTCAATTGGGTTGAGGTCGGGCACTCCATCACTCTCCTTCTTGGTCAAATAGCCCGTACACAGAATGGAGGTGTGTGGGGTCATTGTCCTGTTAAAAACAAATGATAGTCCCACTAAGCGCAGAACAGATGGGATGGCGTATCGCTGCAGAATAATGTGATAGCCATGATGGTTAAGTGTGCCTTCAATTCTAAATAAATCACAGACAGTGTCACCAGCAAAGCAACCCCACACCATCACACCTCCTCCTACATGCTTCCCGGTAGGAACCACACATGTGGAGATCATCTGTTCACCTACTCTGCGTCTCACAAAGCCACTGCAGCTGGAACCAAAAATATTACATTTGGACTCATCAGCCCAAGCAAGTCTCTTCTTCTTTTCGGTGTTCTTTAGTAGTGGTTTCTTTGGAGCAATTTGACCATGAAGGCCTGATTCATGCAGTCTCTGAACAGTTGATGTTGAGATGTGTCTGTTACTTGAACTCTTTGAAGCATTTATTTGGGCTTTAATTTCTGAGGCTGGTACCTCTAATGAACTTATCCTCTGCAGCAGAGGTATCTCTGGGTCTTCCTTTCCTGTGGATGTCCTCATGAGAGCCAGTTTCATCATAGCACTTGATGTTTTTTTTGACTGCACTTGAAGAAACTTGAAAAGTTCTTGACATCTTCCGTATTGACTGACCTTCATGTCTTAAAAGTAATGATGGACTGTCATTTCTCTTTGCTTATTTCAGCTAGTTTTTGCCATAATATGGACTTGGCCTTTTACCAAATAGGGCTATCTTCTGTATACCACCCCTACCTTGTCACAACACAACTGTGTCATGCCTGCTTCCGCTCTCCCTCTCTGGCACTCGAGGGCGCCAGGCTGCCCTTCATTATGCACCCCTGTCACCATCATTACGCGCCGCAGCACTCATTGGACTCACCTGGACTCCTTCCCTTTGTTGATTGCCCCATCTATAACTGTCTGCTCCCCCGTTTGTTCCCTGTGTCTGCATTAATGTCGTTATGTGTTCATGTCCAGACGCTGTCCTGTCCTGTTCCGTTGATAATTAAATGTTCACTCCCTGTAACTGTTTCTGGTCTCTACTATCGTCGACCCTTACAGAATGCAGACAACACTAAAAGAAGCATCGGGAGTTTTGGTTGGTGACGTTGGGTCCTGGTGCCTTCGCAGAGGAAACTGGGGTACCTAAGCTAGCTAGTGGGGCTTCCATGCCTTAGCTGGCTCGAGAGGTGTTTTTTTTCTCAGTGGGTTCGGTAGGCGCCCACCCTACGTCTTGCATTAGCCGGCCCATCAGGTTCCCAAGCCTCAGCCGGTTCGTTGGGCTCCCACGCCTCAGCCAGATCGTTGGGCTTTCATGCCTCAGACAGATCATCAGATTCCCACGCCTTTTCCGGTTCATCAGGCTTCTACACCCCAGCTGGCTTGTCCAGCGCCCATGCTTCGGCCGGCCCGTCAGGCTCACCCAGGTGGGACGCCGGGTGGCGCCCCTAGAGGGAGGGGTACAGTCACACCTTCTTCCGCTCTCCCTCTCTCTGGTGCTCGAGGGCTTCATTATGCACACCTGTCACCATCATTACACACCGCAGCGCTCATTGGACTCACCTGGACTCCTTCCCTTTGTTGTTTGCCCCATCTATAACTGCCTTCTCCCCCGTTTGTTCCCTGTGTCTGCATTAATGTCGTTATGTGTTCATGTCCAGACGCTGTCCTGTCCTGTTCCGTTGATAATTAAATGTTCACTCCCTGTAACTGCTTCTCATCTCTCCCAGGGTCGTCCCTTGACAACTGATTGTTTCTAACGCATTAAGAAGGAAAGAAATTCCACAAATTAACATATAATAAGGCACATCGGTTAATTGAAATACATTCCAGGTGACTACCTCATGAAGCTGGTTGAGAGGATGCCAAGAATGTGCAAAGCTGTCATCAAGGCAAAGGGTGGCCGAATCTCAAATATAAAATATATTTGGATTTGTTTAACAGTTTTTTGGTTATTACATGACTACATGTGTGTTATTTCATAATTTTGATGTCTTCACTATTATTCTACAATGTAGAAAATAGTACAGATAAAGAAAAATCTTGTAATGAGTGGGTGTCTAAACCTTTGACTGGTACATTAAACAAACAGGTGTGTGATGCCATTCCATTTGCTCTGTTCCGGACATTATTACAGTATGAGCCGTTTTCCACTCAGCAGCCTCCACTGATATCATACTAAATGGAGTGTCCCGAATGTACATACACAATAATACAAAAAGCTCTGAGACCATGTTGCAGCCAGCTGCTCAAACCACACTTGCACATATTGTTTGCAATGATGCTGGCTGCCGTCCGTAAACATTGAGACATTTTTATGGCATTGCTGATAGATGATTCACACTTGCACACACAGACAAAAGGTTGCCTTATCCTTTTGCGAGATTCATCTGCACATCTATCAACACACACACACACACACACACACACACACACACACACACACACACACACACACACACACACACACACACACACACACACACACACACACACACACACACACACACACACACACACACACACACACACACACACACACACACACACACACACACCACAGGCTCTTGAGATAATATCACCAACCTGCCCTGAACCTTCGTCACTGCTCTAGCCGGCTACTACCCCGTACTCTACCCTGCACCGAAAATAATAATAATAATAATGATTCCTTTCATTTGTAGAGGGCTTTTCTCACCACCAAGGGGCAATATACACTGCTAAAAAATAAAGGTAACACTTAAACAACACAATGTAACTCCAAGTCAATCACACTTCTGTGAAATCAAACTGTCCACTTAGGAAGCAACACTGATTGACAATAAATTTCACATGCTGTTGTGCAAATGGAATAGACAACAGGTGAAAATTATATGCAATTAGCAAGACACCCCCAATAAAGGAGTGGTTCTGCAGGTGATAACCACAGACCACTTCTCAGTTCCTATGCTTCCTGGCTGATGTTTTGGTCACTTTTGAATGCTGGCGGTGTTTTCACTCTAGTGGTAGCATGAGACGGAGTCTACAACCCACACAAGTCGCTCAGGTAGTGCAGCTCATCCAGGATGGCACATCAATGCGAGCTGTGGCAAGAAGGTTTGCTGTGTCTGTCAGCGTAGTGTCCAGAGCATGGAGGCGCTACCAAGAGCACTGCCAGAGCCCAGCAAAAATGACCTCCAGCAGGCCACAAATGTGCATGTGTCTGCTCAAACGGTCAGAAACAGACTCCATGAGGGTGGTATGAGGGCCCGACGTCCACAGGTGGGGGTTGTGCTTACAGCCCAACACCGTGCAGGACGTTTGGCATTTGCCAGAGAACACCAAGATTGGCAAATTCGACACTGGCGCTCTGTGCTCTTCACAGATGAAAGCAGGTTCACACTGAGCACGTGACAGACGTGACAGAGTCTGGAGACGCCGTGGAGAACGTTCTGATGCCTGCAACATCCTCCAGCATGACCAGTTTGGCGGTGGGTCAGTCAAAACTGTGAAATAACACATATGGAATCATGTAGTAACCAAAAAAGTGTTAAACAAATCAAAATATATTTGAGATTTGAGATTCTTCAAAGTGGCCACCCTTTGCCTTGATGACAACTTTGCACACTCTTGGCATTCTCTCAGCCAGCTTCATGAGGTAGTCACGTGGAATGCATTTCAATTAACAGGTGTGCCTTGTTAAAAGTTCATCAGTGGAATTTCATCTCAATGCTAGAGGCATCACTACAGACCCTGGTTCGATTCCAGGCTGTATCACAAACGGTCATGATTGGGAGTCCCATAGGGTGGTGCACAATTGGCCCAGCGTCGTTAGGGTTTGGCCGGGGTAGGCCATCATTGTAATAAGAATTTGTTCTTAACTGACTTGACTTGTTAAATAAAAATAAATAAAAATAAATGGTCAGTCAATCTGGAAAATATTAAAGTTTCTTCAAGTGCAGTCACAAAAACCATCAAGCACTATGATGAAACTGGCTCTCATGAGGACCGCCACAGTTCCCTCTGCTGCAGAGGATAAGTTTATCAGAAATCGTCAATTAACTGCACCTCAGATTGCAGCCCAAATAAATGCTTCCCTGAGTTCAAGTAACAGACATCTCAACATCAACTGTTCAGAGGAGACTGTGTGAATCAGGCCTTCATGGTCGAATTGCTGCAAAGAAACATCTACTAAAGGACACAAATAATAATAAGAGACTTGTTTGGGCCAAGAAACACGAGAAATGGACATCAGACCGGTGGAAATCTGTCCTTTGATCTGATGAGTCCAAATTTGAGATTTTTTAGTTCCAGCCTCTGTGGCTTTGTGAGACAGAGAGTAGGTGAATGGATGATCTCTGCATGTGTGGTTCCCACCAGGAAGCATGGAGGAGGAGGTGTGATGGTGTCACATAGCTTTTCTGGTGACACTGTCTGTGATTTATTTAGAATTCAAGGCACACTTAACGAGCATGGCTACCACAGCATTCTGCAGTGATACACCAGTGGGACTATCATTTGTTTTTCAACAGGACAATGACCCAAAACACACCTCCAGGCTGTGAAGGGCTATTTGACCAAGAATGAGAGTGATCGAGTGCTGCATCAGAGGACCTGACCTCCACCCGACCTCAACTCAATTTTTATTTTATCTTTATTTAACTAGGCAAGTCAGTTAAGAACAAATTCTTATTTTCAAGGAACAGTGGGTTAACTGCCTGTTCAGGGGCAGAACAACAGATTTGTACCTTGTCAGCTCGGGGATTTGAACTTGCAACCTTCCGGTTACTAGTCCAACGCTCTAACCACTAGGCTACCCTGCCACCCCAATTGAGATGGTTTGGGATGAGTTGGACCGCAGAGTGAAGGAAAAGCAGTCAACAAGTGCTCAGCATATGTGGGAACTTCATCGAGACTGTTGGAAAATGATTCCAGGTGACTACCTCATGAAGCTGAAAAGAGAATGCCAAGAGTGTGCAAAGCTGTCATCAAGGCAAAGGGTGGCTACTTTGAAGAATCTCAAATAGAAAATGTAAATAAATTGTTTCACACTTTTTCGGTTACATGATTCCTTATGTGTTATTTCATAGTGTTAATGTCTTCACTATTATTCTACAATGTAGAAAACAGTAAACAAATTAAGAACAACTTTTGACTGGTACTGTATATTCATTATAATAAAAACAATCCAAAACACAGAACACAAACAACAAATAAAGCTATCTACAGGTGTTGTCACATCCAGTGGACAGGAGAACCGAATTACCAGAGGTCCTTGAAAGATATTCTGAACAGCATAATCTTGAGCTGTGCATTAAAGGAGGACAGAGTCTGCAGACCTAGTAGTGTCTGGAAGTGCATTCCAGAGCAGCGCAACTGAAAGCCCTGTCACCCATAGTTTTTAGTCTGCTGAAGGTAGACGGACTTGGAGGAGCAAAGGGGAAGGAGGGTAGAATGAGGTCAGACTTGATAAGTGTGAACCAGGATTTTGTAGTCAATGCGTGAGCATACGGAGACAGTGGAGGTTGAACAGCATTGCAGTGATATGCTCAAGTTTCAAGTTCAAGTTTCAAGCTTTAATGTCACATCTACAAGTACAGTGAAATGCCTTTCTTGGAAGCTCTAAACCCAACAATGCAGTGATCAATAACAATGTAGTACTAAAAATAACAAGGTAGAACAAAAACACAGGAGATATACAAATAAGAAAGAAGAAGAGCACAATAAAGTAAGTAAGCATACTACATACATGGTCAGTTCCAGCACCATATTTACAATGTGCAGGGATCCTGGATCAATAGAGGTAGATATGTATAGAGGTAAGATGACTAGGCATCAGGATATATTATAAACAGAGTAGCAGCATGTGTGTGTGTGTGTGTGTGTGTGTGTGTGTGTGTGTGTGTGTGTGTGTGTGTGTGTGTGTGTGTGTGTGTGTGTGTGTGTGTGTGTGTGTGTGTGTGTGTGTGTGTGTGTGTGTGTGTAGAGTCATTATAAATGTATGTGCATATTACGTGTGTGTGAGCAAATGATAGTGATTGACAGTGTGCGTAAGTGTGTAGGGCCCTGTGATTACATAGAGACAGTGCAAAAATAAGAATAAAATACAAGAGTCAACTCAGATAGTCTGTGTAGCCATTTTGTTAGCTATTTAGCAGTCTCATGTCATGTGGGTAGAAGCTGTTCAGGAGCCTGTTGGTGTCAGACTTGATGCACTGGTACCGCTTGCCGGAAGCAGAGAGAACAGTCTATGGCTTAGGTGTTGGAATCTTTAATGATTTTCTGGTCTTTCCTTTCCCTCTGCCTGATATAGAGGTCCTGGATGGCAGGGAGCTCCCTCCGAGTGATGTACTGGGCTGGCTGCAGCCATGCGATCGAGGGAGGTCCTATTTCCATACCAAGCAGTGATACAGCTAGTTAAGATGCTCTCAATGGTACAGCTGTAGAACCTTTTGAGGATTTGATGGCCCATGCCAAACATCTTCAACCTCCCGAGGGAGGTTTGGTGAGGACAGGTGCAACGCAGTTCTGGACATACAGTATTGTAGCCTGTTTAGACACTTGGCAGATGTCCTAACAAAAAGGACCTTAGAATAGTCCAGACGGGATGAAATAAAGGAGTGGATGAGTCGCTCAGCTGCAGGTTGTGATAGCATAGGTCGTGGCCTAGCAATGTTCCGAAGATGGAAAATGTTGACTTTGGTCACACTCTTGGATGTGGGCCTCAAACGAGAGCAGACTGGAGGAGAAGACGTTGACACAATCAGTATTGAGGCTGTAACTGCTGATGTTGTTTATGATGGTGGGAGTGCCAATCAGGACAACCTCTGTCTTTTTGCAGTTTAACTGCAGGAAACTCAACTGCATCCACACTTTGATGTCCTGCAAACAGCTTACCAGAAGTGCAGTGACATTGGCAGTGTTTATGCAGACATACAACTGAGTGTCGTCAGCATAAATGCGAAAGCCCAGTCAGTGTTTCCTCAAGAGGTTTCCCAGTGGTAGCATGTAGATACAAAACAGTGGTGGCCCCATGACCGAGCCTTGAGGGACCCTCTGTCGGACCACAAATCTGTCTTACCTACTAGGACGGGTTACTACAAACTGGTAGCGATCAGTGAGATAGGACCTGAACCAGTCCAGGACAGTGTCTGATAGGCCCAGGAGCTTCTCCATGCGGTCCAGCAGGATGGTGTGGCTGACCGTGTCGAATGCTGCACTGAGGTCCATCAGTATGATGATGCTGGCAGTCCCAGAGTCAGCATTCATGTGGAGATCATTGGTGACCCTTACCAGGGCAGTCTAGGTGTTGTGTCTAGGTCTGAAACCTGACTGGAAGGGCTCAAGTAGGGTGTGAGTGGCCAGATGGTTTTGGAGTTGGCTAGAAACAGCTTGTTTCGAGAAGCTTACTCAGGAATGGCAGGTTGGAAATAGGCCTGTAGTTCTGGACATTGTCTGAGTCAAATTCAGGCTTTTAATTACTGGTGTAACTGCCGCCAGTTTGAGCTGAGAAGGGGATAGGGTTTTTACAAGGGAGGTGGAGATAGGGTCAATTGAGCAAGTGGTGTGCCTCTTTGTCCTAACTAGCTTGGTTACATCAGCAGCAAATACCAGGGCTGGAGAGGACAGGGTGGTGTTATTGATGTTTAACATTTTTATTTGGAAGAGGCACAAGTATTGATTGCTCCGTTCTGGGGAGGATGAGGTAGCGGAATTGTTAACAGGTTGGAGGAGCTTGTTCACAGTAGAGTTACCAGTGCTGATGCTGATTAGTTAGGAGTAGTAGGATGTCTGAGCTGCATTTAAGGCCTGTTTGTAGTCTTTCTAATGTCGCTCATACATCTGCGCATGCCCAGTTTTCTTATACTGTCATTCAAGACGACGGCCAGTTACTTTGAGAGAGTGTACCAGGGAGAAGATTTGGAGACAGACACCAGGCGGGTTTTGAAAGGAGCAACATCATCCAGTACGGAAGCCAAGGCAGTGTTGTATTGAGTCACAGAGCCAGTAACTGTAGAAGTAGAAGATGGATTGAGTAAGCTGAGCAGTGTTTATTGTTTTCAGACTCCTAAACTGAATGGAGCCTTTCTTGAGCCAAGTGGGTAGAGGAATATCTAGGATGAAGATGGATGGTGAGTTTATGAGTTAATTTGTTGAGATCCACACCTGTGGTACAGAGCAGGTCCAGTGTATGGCCTTCGCTGTGGATGGCAAAGTCCACTTGCTGTTGGAGTCCAAAGTTGTCCAGGACATCAACCAGGCCAGTAGAGAGACTGCAGTCAGGGGGGTCAGCATGTGTGTTGAAATCACCAAGCACCAGCATAGCAGAGGAGGCTCCGGAGTGTTAGTAGCTCAGATAGTTTATCAAGAAAGTCAGTTGAGTTCAGAAGGCCGATAAATCAGCACAGCCAGTACTGATACAGATCAAGTAATCTTGAAGTCATGCATTCAAAAGATGAGACAGCTGGTACTGGAGTCAACTTCACAGTACAGTCAGTCCTGCAGAATACAGCCAATCCGCCACCCGTCCAGATTTGCGATGACAGTTCACATAGGTGTAGCCAGATGGAGTGCATTGGTTGAGGGATATGTACTTTTTCGGCTGATGCCAAGTCTTAGTAGGCAGAGAAAGTCTTAGACCTCTATCAGTGATGATGTCAATCAGTAGTAAGCGTTTGTTGTTTATGGATCTTGCATTTAAAAGTTGCAGTTGAATGACTTTGGAAGTTGCCTGAGTGGCAGCCTGCAGAACAGACCAGTGTCCTTTATCCTCCATCTCCGGTGTGCATGATGTACTGCTCGCATACTGGAGTCAACTTCACAGTACAGTCAGTCCTGCAGAATACAGCCAATCCGCCACCCGTCCAGATTTGCGATGACAGTTCACATAGGTGTAGCCAGATGGAGTGCATTGGTTGAGGGATATGTACTTTTTCGGCTGATGCCAAGTCTTAGTAGGCAGAGAAAGTCTTAGACCTCTATCAGTGATGATGTCAATCAGTAGTAAACGTTTGTTGTTTATGGATCTTGCATTTAAAAGTTGCAGTTGAATGACTTTGGAAGTTGCCTGAGTGGCAGCCTGCAGAACAGACCAGTGTCCTTTATCCTCCATCTCCGGTGTGCATGATGTACTGCTCGCATTGCGAGTGCACAAACACACTTCCATTTGTTAATAAGTCTCCTACCATCATCCTCGCCGTCTGAATTTTTTCCGGAGGATCCCGTATTGCATAACGCTGTTCTTCAGCTGACTGCACAGCGTTGAGTTAATATGTTCAAAACTTCTGAGGAATCCTTGGTTGTAGCGGGTGATAGCATTTCTGTATCTTTTGGTCCAGCCTTTGGTCCAGTAGATGGGAGATGAGATAAGGAGAGATAACATGAGAATGTGGGAAGATCTGTGCTGGTATTTGAATCCAAACAATTAGTTAGTGGATTAGAGAAGTTGTCAAATATGTTGACTAATTTAACATGTTCCCTAAAGAACTCTTAGACCATAAGAAACAAGATTATCTGGTCTGATGAAACCAAGATTGAACTCTTTGGCCTGAATGCTAAGCGTCACGTCTGGAGGAAACCTGGCACCATCCTTATGGTAAAGCATGGTTGTGGTAGCATCATGCTGTGGGATGTTTTTCAGCGACAGGGACTGGGAGACTAGTCAGGATTAAGGGAAGGATAAACATAGCAAAGTACAGAGAGATTAAAATCTACTCCAGAGCACTCAGGAGCTCAGACTGGGGCGAAGGTTCACTCTCCAACAGGACAGCGACCCTAAGCACACAGCCAAGACAACGCAGGAGCGGCTTAGGGACAAGTCCTTGAATGTTCCTGAGTGGCCCAGCCAGAGCCCGGACTTGAACCCGATCAAACATCTCTGGAGATACCTGAAAAAAGCTGTGCAGCTACGCTCCCGATCCAACCTGACAGAGCTTGAGAGGATTTGCAGAAAAGAATACAGATGTGCCAAGCTTGTAGCGTCATACCCAAGAAGACACAAGGCTGTAATCGTTGCCGAAGGTGCTTAAACAAAGTACTGAGTAAAGAGTCTGACTACTTATGTAAATTTGATATTTCAGTTTATTCTCAAAACCTGTTTTGCTTTGTCATTATGGGGTATTGTGTGTAGATTGATGAGGGGACAAAACTATTTAATCCATTTTAGAATAAGGCTGTAACGTAACAAAATGTGGAAAAAGTCAAGTGGTCTGAATACTTTCCGAATGCACTGTATATACTGTATTATAAACTGGGTGGTTCAAACCCTGAATGCTGATTGGCTGACAGCCATGGTATATCAGACAGTATACCACGGCTATGACAAAACATTTATTTTTACTGCTCTAGTTATGTTGGTAACCAGTTTATTTTTATTTTTTATTTAACTAGGCAAGTCAGTTAAGAACAAATTCTTATTTTCAATGACGGCCTAGGAACAGTGGGTTAACTGCCTGTTCAGGGGAAGAACGACAGATTTGTACCTTGTCAGCTCGGGGGTTTGAACTTGCAACCTTCCAGTTACTAGTCCAAAACTCTAACCACTAGGCTACCATGCCGCCCGAAATATAATATAATAGCAATAAGGCACCTCGGGGGGGCTTGCGATATGTGGCCAATATACCACAGCTTAGGGCTGTATCCAGGCACTCCGTGTTGTGTCACGCTTAAGAACAGCCTTTAGCTGTGGTATATTGGCCATATACCACACCTCCTTGTGCCTTGTTGCTTAATCTAGTCATGGCTCATCCTACAGTATATAACTACTACTGTACATACCTTTTCTTTTCCTATACTGTCATTACTATCTTCGCACACCATTATATGTATATATATTGATATTCTGGTCTCTGACATTGCTCGTTCTGATATTTCTTAATTTCTACATTATGTGTGTATTGTTTCGTTTTTTATTTCTAGTTATTACTGCGCTGTTGGATAGCATCTATAAATCTGTGTACGCAACCAATAAACTTGAATTTGATTTGATTTGACTGCACCTTACCTTGTGGCCAACATAAGCAACACAAACAAGTTTTCTCTCCCTCATGACAACAGTGGTTGATGGATCACTTAGATACAATATCTATCATCACTAGTGACTCACCCAATCCACTCAGCTGCATCTGGCAGCACATCAACATAAGAAAACCTTCACTGATATAAGCCAAGATAAGGAGAATGGAATTAACCCCTTGAGCCCTAGGGCCTACGAGAAGTTCTGTTGTGTTTTCACATGCCTGACTCTTTCTACATGTAACTCCTTGTACCTTTCATATATCCCACCACACAATTTTTTGCTTTGGTTGACTAAAAGGGAACACTAATGCAGGAAACAGTGTCTAAACTGATGAGAACCCAATTGACATATATGTAGGATTTTTAAAAGAAATGTAAAAAAATTCAAGCTTCATATTTGTTTGAGAACATTTTGAAGAAACACTATAAAATGGTTGTAAAGGGGGGGAAAAATCTTCATTTCAATTTGTGTTCAAGATTCACAGCAGAGGCCTTTTCCTGAAGCCCTAAGGTGATCATTTGTAGTCTTGACAAAGCAAACCAGGTTAAATAGTGATAAGTGGTCATGTATTATCGTGTTCTGGATGTACAGAACACTGGCAACTGATAGTACTCCTTGCCTTAGAGAAGAAAGAAAATGATTGGGCGAGGTATGAGAACATCAGAGAGAATGTGACGTTAAAGCTCAGGAGTTCAAAGGAACCGAACTATCGTTATGCAAATGTAACCTGTCAGTGTTGCACAGTATTACCCCACGGGGGAAATGATGGAGAAAGGCTTTGATGCTTTGATGATATTGACAATCGTGGGAAGGTACGCGATCTTCTGCGCATAACATTAGTTTCTAAGATTGAATTGTAATACACAGTCTCTGACACTCGTCGAATGTGACAGGGCTTGCAAACTATTACGAATTACAAAGGGAAACGCAGCCGAGGCCTGCCCAGTGACGCGAGCCTACCAGAAGAGCTAAATGCCTTCAATACTCGCATGGAGACTAGCAACACATGAGAGCACCAGCTGTTCTGGACGACTGTGTGAGCACGCTTTCTGTAGCCGATGTGAGTAAGGCCTTTAAACAGCATCTTGACTGGCTGCATCACTGCTTAGGCCTTTAAACAGCATCTTGACTGGCTGCATCACTGCTTAGTATGGCAACTGCTTGGCATCTGTTGGGAAAGGGCTTGTAAGTAAGTATTTCACGGTAAAGTCTACGCCTGTTGTATTTGGCATATCATTTCATTTGATTTGAATGTAAGGCCATAATTATAATCGCAATAGAATATATGAAGCACAATTGTTCCTCATGACATCCTATCAGAGAATGTGAGAGAGATTAAAGTAGATGTCACGTGTCAAAATTTTGATTGATGACCCTATGTGAACCTATGTGAACTCTATGTGAACCCTATGTAGTGATGACGTGTGCATGTCTTCTGGTCAGGCAAGCCTGGTTAGGTGGGGGCTATGGGGTGAGTAAGGGTCCATTTGACAGGCCGTTAATGATTGATGACCCAAGCCTGATTTATGATCCTATGTAATGATTTATGACCCTATGTCATGTAGAAGGGTGCATGCCCAGGGGGGTTGTTGGGGTTGAGTAAGTGACCATGTGTCAGGTCAACCTGTTACTGTTTCTCACGGTTTGGGGTGGTTAATGCCCCTTATAAAGCGCCTGAACAATACCTGTTTAAGACTGTACATGATAACCCCCCTGAATATTAAACAAAAATGACACCTATGCCAATTTTAGGGATGTTATGCTCGGCTTGTCATGAACCCAGTGACCAAAGCCTTGAAGAAGTTCTGTGTGAAGCTCCAGAATGTTTTAAAGGATTTTTGGGTACGAGTGAGGGCCACATGTCTTACATATTCCACCCGGAGGATTCTACGGTAAAGATATTCACAGACCGTGGACCCAAACCCCTTTATCCTGCAAAACCTGGGAGTTTTCCCCCGGCTCTGGGGATGAGAGAATGGCTAAACATCAGGCTGGCTCTTTGTAAAATTGAACAGGTCCTGAGTGGTACAAATGTGCCAGGATATGCGTTGGAAGAACAGGTCTGCGGCCGCAGTGATCTCAAGGCTCTAAGAATTGCTTCAATGGACTATAGCCCTGACAACAAAGTGACAATTTTAGCCTGTGACCTTTATGATAAGGCTAATGCTACAAAGTCTGTCAATTCTCCTGTAGCTTCCAGAGCACGCAAACATGTAAACTTTTTTATTCCTGTGTTTAGTTTTAAATGGGTGGATTATCCAATTTTCATAACACTTATGAATAAGCTGGACATTCTCTTCCAAAATGGGGAACAGTTAAAGCGCTGGGCGAGGCTTTCCTTGAGACAGAGTCAAGACCAAAAGGCCCGACGGAGGATCTACCCCTGGAGTGAAAACTTACCAAGTGTTGATGGACCTAGCAAGAGAGCCTTGCCTTTTGAGGGCGAACTCGACACGGACAATGGCGGTTGGTTGCATAAGCTCCCAGGATCTGTAAGAAAGGCATCGTAAAATACCTTAAGAATGTAAGGATATAAAATGTATGTACTAAATATTTTGAATGAAATAAATGGTTTTAAAATCAGAATCTCACCACGTTATGAACTCTCGCGTTTGTTCACTCTTAGCGCAGTCTGTCCCTGAGAAAAAACTTGCGGAAAAAGCCATGTGCGCGCGTATGTGCGTGAGGGAGTTTTCTGTAGTGGCTGTGTGTGTGTGTGTGTGTGTGTGTGTGTGTGTGTGTGTGTGTGTTTCAAAAACAGAAAAAGGGGGGCGGGTTGTTTGTTAAAAAAATACCCTTGCAGTCGTTTGAAACCAAGGTTTACACTAGCCTGCAAAACAGATGCCTACCCCCCAACAATAATATTGTGTCTTACGACTCCTAATCTTAAAGGCCTTTCATAAAACTATTTTTTAGGTGGGCTAAAAAGTCATTCATCCCAGCGATGTCGAGACCAACCCACCCCCTGCATCTAGGTGCTAGCACCCCGGAGATTTTAGAAGATCCAAAAGGATCCTAATGTTTAGACACACCCAATACCATGTGTTTGAAATGTGTCAAATATACCATGGGCGGGGGTATAGCCCGAAAAAAACGACAAACCCCAAATGCTATGTAAAAAATCATTCAGGGGTTTTTCTCTAGGTCGTAGGGTACAAAAGCGCTAGAAACCATGGGCAATGTTAGCAGCGTTTTAGTTCCGATGCAAACAGCACCTCCAGAAACTCCAAGAATCGTTATCGGACTGAAGCGTTAAAAAAGATAATCGGGGAAAACAGTCTAATGGATCTATCGCAAGGTGAGTTCTTGAAATAAATCTTTATTAGATTTGGTTGTTGTGGGGAATTGTTTGAAAAGCGTGGGATGTTATAGAAATATTAAACAATCATTAGGATCAGTATGCTTACCGTATAACAAGGCAATATTAGCTAAAGTGATTATAGCTTTAATATTGTCGAATGTTTTATAGATTCTGAAGCATTCACGCAGATACTCCGAGGTATAACTGAGCTCGAACCATCCAATGGGGCTCCGGAACAAAGTGCAGACAAACAAACGCCTACCCTGAATTGTAAACGTAAGTAAGCTCCAAGAATTCCATACATAAAAATATTTATACCTTAAAAACAAAAAGTGTGGGCATCTTATATTAAAAGTTATTTTATATGTTTACAGAGGACCTAAAGCCTAGAAGGTTAAACGAGGCCCTATGGAGCCTGAACGGTTTCTGCGAAGCATATGACTACGAGACAATTCTGCCCTACTCCCAGGATGTATTTACACAAAAGCAGCGAACAGAGACTTTAAACGGCAGGTCAACTCCCCTTGGCCAGGACAACGTTGTCCCCCATATTTCTAAACACCAAAGGATAATTAGTGCTCAGATCCACAGTTCCGCTTCACCCGAACAATTCTACTTGGCCGATATTCACGAGACGTCGTTCCAAGGACAAGGTATGAATCAATTATATATTATTATTTATATATATTATTATTTTAATATTTATATATTTTTTTTATGCCGGAATATGTTAAAACAAGGCCTAATGCTGTTTTTTTTTTTTTTTTTTTTTTTTTCAGGCTCACCATCTACCGAACCTGCAGATGCTGTAATACAGGTTGAACAAAGACATCAGCCCCTGGTTTCAGAGCTTCTTCAGAACAGCCCTCGTCAAAAAAGCCGAGGTATTTAATTAATGTATTGTTAATATATAGGCTTATATCTGAAATGTATTTGGCATTTTTAACATATTTTAGGGTTAATAACCTATTTTTGTATGTATTATTTTTATTTCAGACTCCTCACCGGCTTATAAAGACAACGCACAAACATCGGAGGATGCCCAGACAAGCATCCCCGAGGAGGCTCCAAAGACACCAGTCAAGAAAACAGCGAAACCTGATGATTTCAAAGATTTAAATGACATTTCTGAGGTAGACGATTTGATGTTCTGTGAAGCTGCCAACCTTCTTGAATCGGCCAATTCTGTGGGGGAAACAGCAGATTCTGAAATAGACCAAGAACGAGCATCAATACAATCAGGATGTGTCATTCTGGCGTAGCGAGCTACCCCGTATGTTAAAAAACATTAGGGCTAAAACAAGCAAATACCACCGTTAAAAAACACACATGTAAACACACACACACACACATCCTTAATTAGACAGATGGCGCCCCCTATAGACCAAAGTGAGACAATTGAAACCCTCTTAGCCATGATCCCTACAGAGCTCCAAGATATAGTTAACCATATGAATGATTCGGGGGTAATTGACATAATGACAATAGATGAAAATCTATTATCACAGATTCCCTCCGAACTCATAGACATTATTACACGTATGAATGAGTCAGGGCCTTCCGAGGAAAACATGTTAACACAGATTCCCGAAACCATCATATCTCTAATTACCCAGCTTAACGCGAGCCCTAGGTTTAATTCGGCCCCACAGACACCTCTAAGACAGCCTTTAACAACATTGTCCGAAGAGTCTGAAAGTCAATATGATGTTTTTGAACAGTTGGACAAATGTCTAGCAAATCTGGAGGGGGGCGGTCTTGAGATCAGTGTACAGAACGAGAGCGCTAGGTTTAATTCGGCACCCCAGACACCTATAAATCAGCCTTTAACACCAATGTCCGAAGAGTCTGAAACCCAATACGATGTTTTTGAACAGTTGGACAATTGCCTAGCAAATCTGGAGGGGGGAGGTCTTGATCGAAGTGTACATGTTTTGCGTCGAAATAAATTCAGCAATATAGAGGTTCGCCAGTTTTTCAATTTCGCATGGGGGGGTCAGATTCGGGAATATGCTGTGTTTTACGTAATGCTTATGGACACTTTGAATGAACTGTTAGCTAGGATTAGAGATTATAGCGAACCTAGGGATCTCTTACAGTTGGAAATTTGTGGAGACAGTCTACAGAGCAAGGTATCGCTTATTTTACAGAATGGTGAAGCAGAGCTTGAACAATTTGTTAAACTGCTAGAACGCCTTGTTCAGTCAAATTTAAACGTGCTAGCAGATAGGACCCTCGAACTTGTAGTACAATTAGTACGACAACCACAAGGGGGCGGGGGTCAGAGACGAAAGCTCGAGAGTTTAATGCAGTCCGAAATCATAAGCAATAAAAGGGCCTATCTCATAAACGTTCACAATCCAGGTAATAAGCTATGTTTTGCCATAGGTTTGGCCCACTTACTCAGCCCAGGATGTACTGATCAAGCCGCGTTACAAAAAGCTCGAGAGCTACAAACTGCGGTGGGTCTCGGTATACAGGATGCTGTGGCTTTCTCAGACATAGTCAAATTTGAAAACTTTCTGAACATCAAGATTGTGGTTTTGTACCACAGTAGGGCTAATGACGCTCTCCTCAAGTTCCAAAATATACCCGAACCACATCCTAAGACTATGTACTTTTATGTGCAAAATGAGCATTACTATGCCGTAACTAACATCACAGCCTTTTTAGGCGCTCCATATGTCTGTCCAGCCTGTCATACCGGCTACACACGCATGGGGGGGCACTCGTGCCGTTACAACTGTTCAGTATGTCTGGATAAACATTGCCCTATGCAGCCGCTAAACTTGACCCCCTGTGCGGATTGTCACCGCACATGTCGTTCGGCCTACTGTTACGAAAAACACAAAACTGAAACATGGCATCCCAAGGCATGTAAATCTGTAAGCAGTTGTGACATTAACAAGAAATGTCCAAAATGTCATTGCAATTACAACCTTAAAATAGATAGCCCTAAACCTCATGTTTGTGGAATTATACACTGCCCAATCTGTAAAGGTCCTTTGAAAAGCAGAGACGCGGAAGCGGTTCAAGAAGTAACACGAGTGTTACATTCAGCCCTTGGCTGAAGATGAACATACAGAGAAATATGTGTTTTATGATTTTGAGACAAATCAGCAATCAGGGGTTCATTTGCCTATTTTTGTGTCAACCATGACTTTCAAGGGTGAAAAATGGTCGGCCGAGGGACCCAATTGTGCCAGGCTCTTTCTAAAACATTTTAGCTCACAATGCTAGGGCCTATGACGCCTATCTGCTTCTGAACCCTTTGATACAGCAAGGCGTGGCCCCCAGTGTCATAGCTCAAGGGAGTAAAATATTATGCTTTGTTGACCCCACCTTCAAACAGAGATACATTGACAGCTTAAGCTTCTTACCCATGAGATTGGCTCAAATGCCAGAGGCCTTGGGTTTTGAAAACTCTGTCAAAGGCTATTTCCCTCATTTCTTCACATCTGAGGAGAATCTACATTATATAGGATCTTATCCAGCCCCCGAAATGTACGGGTGTGATCAAATGTCTCCCAAAGAGCGTGAGAGATTCATGACATGGTACGAGACCGTAAGACATGGCACTTTTGATTTCCATAAAGAGATGGAATCATACTGTGACAATGACGTTGTTATACTTCGTGAAGGATGCCTCAGATTCAGAGAAGAGGTAATCAAAGATGCGGGCATTGACCCCTGGAGCTGTACAACTATTGCATCAGCGTGCATGAAAACCTATCGTACACACTATCTAACTCCTGAATCTATAGCTATCCCATCGCCAGACAACTACCGACGCCAATTCAAGGCCTACTCTAGTGGTTCCATTCAATGGTTGGAGTACTTGGCCCAGGATAAAGATATTTTTATCCAACATGCTTTGAATCTGGGGGAGAAGGCTTTTGGGCCTTACCATGTAGATGGATACACACAGATTGACGGGGTTGAGACAGTGTATGAGTACAACGGTTGTTTCTTCCACGGTTGTAAATTATGCTTTGTCCCCCACGCCTTGTGTGTCCTAACCCAAAAGACTTTTGGGGAAATGTACCAAGAGTTTCAAGACAAACTGAATTCTTTAAAGGCTACGTACGGGTTAAAAGTTGTGGTTTTGTGGGAGCACGAATGGACAGCCCTCAAAAAGGCAGATCCTAGTGTTAAGGCCTTCCTTACCCATTATGACCCTCCAGAGCCCCTGGAACCGCGACAGGCCTTGTTTGGAGGCCGGACCAATGCTTTGACATTACGTTATGTAGCTCAACCAAGACGAGACAATAGGCTATGTAGATTTTACATCCCTATATCCTCATGTAATGAGTTCCTCATTCTATCCTATAGGGCATCCTGAAATTATTCACAGCGACTTTGACGAACCCCAAAATTATTTTGGTTTAATCAAAGCGACTGTCTACCCTCCTAGGGGGCTGTTTATACCTGTGTTGCCTTACAAGGGTCCTAAAGGAAAACTTTTCTTTCCCCTTTGTCGCACATGCTGTGAAAACCACAACCAGGAAAACCCCTGTGATCACACAGATCAAGAAAGAGCCCTGACCGGTGTATGGGTCACTGTAGAATTCTCTAAGGCTTTAGAGAAGGGGTATCGTGTGGCCAAAATCTTTGAAGTGTGGAACTTTTCCAGGAAATCAGACACACTTTTTAAAGAGTACATCAAAACCTTCTTGAGATGCAAGCAGATGGCTTCAGGCTATCCTGCATTGGTCACAGATCAAGAAAGTAAAGACCAGTACATTCAAGACTACCATGACAGAGAAGGCATACTTCTTGACCCTGACAGAATAGAGGTCAACAAAACCAAAAGAAATGTGTCGAAATTGTACTTGAACTCCCTTTGGGGGAAATTAGCGCAGAGATGCAATATGCTAACAACTTCGATCATTAAAGACCCCGAAGAATTTTTGGAATTTGTTTTTTCGGACCAATACGAAATTTCACATTTTTCCTTCTTGAGTCAAGACATTGCCTTGGTGCAATGGAGGCGCCACCAAAAGTGGGTTCTACCCCCGGGTAATGTAAATGTGTTTCTTGCAGCATTTACCACAGCCTATGGCCGCCTTGAACTGTACACCCTCATGGAACAGCTTCAGAGGCGGGTTCTTTACCACGACACAGACTCTGTGGTCTATGTAAGCAAACCGGGGGATTGGACCCCCCCACTTAGCAACTATCTTGGGGGTTTAACGAGTGAACTCGAAGAGGGTGACCATATTACAGAATGGTCCTCATGTGGTCCAAAAAGCTATGCTTTTAGGACTAAAGCCAATCACGTGGTGTTGAAAGCCAAAGGCGTGACTCAAAACTATGAAAATGCACCGCGTGTAAACTTGGAATCAATCACGCGCTTGGTCGAGGGGTTCGTAAAGGACAAGAATAGTGACTTGGAGATTTTGAGCTCCTACAACAAAATAGTGAGGGATAAAAAGGGGTTCCATCTAAGAAACGCACCACTCACTAAAAGATTCAGGGTAGTCTATGACAAGAGACAGCTATTGCCTGACGGTACCACATTGCCCTTTGGCTACTGACTTATGCTACAAGCCCCAGTGTGTCTTAAAGCTTAAGATATTATGACTGCTGTCGAGGGTTTTGACCCCCGTCTACAATTGCCTTTTTCAGCATTAATTGCAGGCCCTTCAAACAGTGGTAAAACTTTTTTTGTAAAAAGTATTTTAGAGAATTCTGAACATGTGTTATCTCAAAAGCCTGACAATATTGTATGGTGTTATTCATGTTACCAACCTCTGTATGATGAATTATTGAAGACAATAAAAATCAAGTTTGTTGAAGGAATACCCGATTCTCTGTCTGATGATGAACTTCTCCCCCCACATGTAAATAATCTGCTGGTTTTGGACGATATGCTATTTGCTGGTAGCGAACACCCTGAAATTGCACGAGCTTTTACCCAATATACTCATCATAGAAACCTGTCCGTGCTTTACTTGGTCCAGAATGTGTTTCACCAAGGTAAAAATAGTCGGACCATTAGCTTGAATGCCAACTACATGGTATTGTTTAAAAATCCTAGAGACAAACTGCAAATTAGCACTCTAGCTCAGCAGATGTACCCTGGACGGAAATCATACTTTATGGAGAGCTATGAGGACGCTACCAAAGAGCCATTTTCTTATTTAATCGTGGATTTAAAAGCAAATACTCCAGAACACCTTAGGCTACGTACAGGGCTGTTTCCGGGGGAGAGGCCTGCTGCATACCTTCCTAAAAAGTAAACGCTATGTCTCTGCGTTTAAAAAGAAACCTCCCCCTCTTGAGAAGGCTAGTAGGTTCTACAGCTAAAGAACGGAAGGCCATCTTGGGTCGCTGTTCTTCAGATCTCATATTAGCCCTATGTGAGATTGCTTTGAATCTTCTCAAAGGACGCATTCCACTCACCCTGAACCAATTGAAAAAATTAAGGAGACAAAAGACAGCGATCAAACTCTTTGCCAATAAAAGGGCCAGTCTTCAAAAGAAAAGACATAGTATACAACAGTCTGGGGGTTTTCTTCTACCTTTACTCAGTATAGCCGTGCCCTTCATCACCAGCCTTATTGCGGCCAGACGTGGGGGTTGAACACGTGGTGTGATGGCCACTAAAATGTACTTGGTGCCTCAACAAGAGTTGGATAGACTTAAAAAACAAATGCAGGGTCCTGAAGATATCAGACAAACAGCGGAAAATGATTTGGATACGGCCATGAAGGATGTTTTGAACCGAAAAGGATTGAACCCCTATGATAAGATTCAAAAATACACAACCTAATGCAAAGGTATTTGACTCGGGTAAAGCAAGGGGAGAGAGAGACTAACCATTTAACCCTTTCCCTACCGGACCCTTTAACAGATGTCGAACCTAACGATAGCCATGCCCCTGTAAGGCCTGTACCGTCGATCTTACCTAGTGGAGATAATATGTCGGGTGAAGCTCAAATGCCATTTGAAGATAAAGTTATGCATGACCTACTGACACATGTGCCTTTACGTAACAGGAAGAATGTTAAATACATTATGAACAAGATAAAAGACTCAAAGGGGATAGCTGCTTGGAACGACTCTGGAGAGTTTATCCTTCAGGGCTCTGTGGTTAGGGGGTCCCATATGCAGGACTTGCTTAAAAGTACCACGGCTGCCCACAAGGTTGCTGATGACCGAAGGCCTCCCGGCTGGCTTCAGTTTCTTAAGGCCCTGGCAATCCTCAACATCCCCCTCTCCGGTGTACCCAACCATAAGCTTCGTCAACAGATTCAAGCTTTAAAACAAAAGCCTTCAACGAGATACAGCACCCCTAAAGATGCCCCAACGACACCGTCCCCCTATGAAAGCGATTATGCTAACTCATTTACTCCCATGAACGTCTCAGGACCTTTTCCTAAACCCGATCTCTCGGCGTGGTTAGACTTTTGAAAATGACTTTTGAATGACTATGATTAAATTCAATAAATTTTTTATTTGAAAAATAAGCAAGTTAACATTTGTGGCATTCTTGAAACATATGACGTGAGCATACGCCTTGATTACGCGTTCTTAAAGGACACACATTTGAACACTTTTGATATTTTCTAACAAAACAAGATACAAGGTTATCATTACTTCTTAAATCATCCTTATAAAGAGACATAACATCTTCAAAAGAAACTCCCCGGGCTCTTTGGCACAGGTAAAATACACAGTGGTGACCGCATGTAGTGGAAAGGTTATCTTGCACTTGTTTGATGTTGTAGTAGATCTTTGTACCGTTTAGGGTCAAAAAATCTTTAATAGATTTAGGGAAATGTGAAAAACCGGGGGGAAAGCCATAGGAATCAAAAAAAGTTGAGATTTTTCGTCCACCTTCCTGTTCTAATGTCATAGCTAGCCAATGTTCACCAGGCATGTGTTTAGGATGGGTATTGACAATAAACATTGCAGGCCTCTCAGGCCATATCTCAATAGGTAATTCATCACAAGCCAACACTCCACAAAATTGTTTTCCAATCAAGCGGCTCATGAGCCCGTCCAACTCTTGGGTATTCATGTCTTTGTTCAAAGGTCCTTAATAATAATCCACTAAGACCTGTCTTCGGGCATTCACTTCCAAGATTGAATCAGAGCATGCGTAAACAATCATGCTAACTGTACAGGCTAAAGGTGTACGGAAACGCATTTCCAGCCTGAGGTTTACCTTGGGACACCACAGACAGATTTCCTGAGGTGTCATCATCAGGTGATAAATTGAAAGCATACAATGTGTAACCCTCTGCAAAATCATTTCTGTCAATAGGTAAAGAGAGATCTTTTAGATGTCGCCCTGTAGCCAGGAATAGATTGTAAAATTCTCGCACAGATATGTTGTTATTAAATTGTGGTTGGAAAGCCTTCGCCGGAACCTGACGTCCGTCCTGACAGAGCGCTACATACTCTGCATTGAAGTGCTGAAAATTAAAGGGGTTTTTATCTAAACTGCCCGTATTAGAGGCGTGATCAACCAGACCTATAACCACATATCTAGGTAAAGGGCCTAGAAATAGGTTTTCTTGACTGCAGATTCTACTGCCCACAGGTATGCTAAAGGTTTTCATGGTAATTCTTTGGAGAGGGTAAAGGGCATTTCCTTTCATCAAAGCATGTGAGTGACCCAGGCGCACGGCCGGAGATACAGATACTTTTTAATAAAAAGGGTTGCCCCCAACACTTTCAAACTAAATCCCCGTCTTGGGGAGACATCAGGCAAAAATCATCCTTGGCCCTGGTTAATTTTAATCTTAAATCAACCGAATTTAAGAGTAACCGTTCTTGAAAGAAAATGTCAGAGTGTATAGGGCCTAGCAAATGAAACTCTCGAGATTCGGCGCAGTAGCGAGCTCGTGCCGCTAGTCCTTTGTTTGCACCGGTGGAAGGGTCTGTCGATTCCATAGAGGCTCCTGCAGTATCCTTGCTAAACAGCCCGGCGCTAAATTGGGTTTTGAGAGTGTCTTCGGAGTAGTTAGTAAACACTCCATGATGGCTCTATAAGGGTATGTAGCGCTGCTTTGACTGATTAGGCGTTCACCCAAGTCACATCAACTTGGGAGAAAATGGTGGCCAAGGGGTAATTTAATGAGACTCACTTTGGCATCGTCTGGGCAATATTAGACCCATCTCTTTTGGTCACTTTTAGACGTAGAATGCACCAAGGTGTTGTTGAGGTCCAGATAGTTGTCACCATGGCCTGGTATGAAAAATTCGATAGGCCGTTATCGGTAATAGCAGAGAGAGGGGCTATCTCCACATAAACTGGATCTATCTATTGAATG